>NC_042963.1:1083440-1383440 GCF_901001165.1 Salmo trutta | reverse complement strand
TTTACAATATTATAGTTGTTTTGATGCACATAACCATTAGTGATTGCTGTTATGTACTGTAGCTACATTATCCAGTTAAAATGTCAGTTAATAAGTCATTGTTTTAGTCAAAGTATGATATATTTGGGCTTGAAGTGACAAATCCGAACTGCCCACTTCGTGCAAATCCGTGTGAATGCTGTGTCTTTTCCTATCATATACAATTTTGTTTCAGGGCTGGGTTTTATTTGAATGTTACCACCCACCAGCATGGCATTGTTTATTAATCAGAAAGAGCTGCAAATGTATCCTCTTCGTAACTGAGCCAAACAGCCTTGTGTCCATTTGACCACCTGAGCCATGGAGCAATTTTGTTTTACCAAAATGGTTTTGACCACTAAAGTTTTGCTTCACTACCCACTCCACTGCTTTGGTTGGTGAAATGTTAGGTACAAACTACAAGTGTCTATCCAGATAATGAAAAGGCAACCGCTAAAGAAAATTCAAGGAACTTTTAATTACATGTCATTTGCAGCGTGTATGATCCTGAGCAAAGTCATTGTAGCCTATCATTTCCCTTCCCCTGTGAGAACCGTGTGTCTTTAATGAGACACGTGATAATTGATCAAGTAAGTGCCAGGAAGAAACGAATACCAGCAGGACTGTTGAAGTTAAGTGAACACATTTACAACGAACAGTTGCGCAATACTGCTGTAATCAGTATTTTTTTATCAGTGATGTAATGACTCATTAGTGATCTTTACCACAGGCCCTCAGCAATTCAGAGGAAAAAGAGAAGTAGATATGGAGCTCGATAAAAAAGGTGGATCCCGAGCAGGTCTAGTTGTAGAATCTTATCTTAGGTTGTTTTTGCTGCACAGACCAAAAGTAATCTGTAATGAACATAAAAAATAGGTAGGTTCACACTCTTTGCAGTGAAATAAAGAAACAATTATTCCATATTTAATTAAAACCCGTAAGGTCTAAAGGGCCTGGGTTTATACTAAGCTAACATATGGAATTGTTTTATGATGGTCATATCAAGGATCATTTATCTATTTTATTTTACATTTTAGGACCCCTGTAGGTATAAAAAATATGTTAAGCAATTATTTGATGAAACATTGAATTTGGCCTTACTGCTATTAGCCCATAGTAATGCACTGAATTACAGATTCATACATAGGAAAACAGTTAGTCCAAAAATAAATCACAAGGAAGTATGTTTTGAAGTGTCTGTCCTTTAACTGAGAGATATAAGAAAGCTCAGAAAGACCTTTGAGTTGGAAAGGCCCCATTCACTTCCATAAATGTTTGGTTACCTTCAGATGAGTCCCATGACACTGGCGGGGATGGTAGAGTCAAATGGAGAACAGCATCGTGTTTGTGAGTCTCATCTTTCTATAGAGGTCATATTAGCAACTTGCTCTCACAGTCTCACGTCAGAATTAGACGTTCGTCCATGTTTCTCAAACGTCAAATTTCGAAGTTGTTGCAAAAGTCTAATTTTGAAGTATTTAAGGTTAAGTTTAGGCATAACTCCAAATATTTAATGTTAGCCTTAGGTTTAGGCATGTACTCCGAATTCTTAAGTTTAGGCATTAACTCTGAATGGTTGAGGTAAGGGATAGGCTTGGGACAAAAATATAAGAAACAACTTTCTATCGCTGGATTCAAACTTAAAATCTTTGGAATCAAATGGCATACATTTTCCTTCATTCATCTTTTTTCTATTCACAGATCATGCAAACAGAGGCAGCTGTTTGTCTGTGTGTGTTATGCTTTTTCTCCGAGTTGTAAAAACAAGCAGAGAAGAAACTGGCTACTCTTTAGTTGGCTGATGTAGCTGGCATGGTAACAGCTGTTTGACTTGACTGAAAAAATATATATAATTCCCAGTGCAGAGCTAGTAGTGTAACGGACATGTAATGTTAGTGAATGTTTCATCCCCTCTCAACTGAAGTTCTGTCTGATGTGAACTAGCTAGCTAGCTAGTAGCTACCACAGCCAGATCAGCTCTAGCCTCTAGCTATCTGTCAGGTAGCAGTATCTAACAGCTGGTGTGTGTATGTAAATGTTTTGTAGCCTTTGTTTTGTCTCGTTTTAACAGAAGTAAATTCACTTGGGTAGTTTTCGCCAGTTGATGTACCATAGAGCTAACCAAAAGTTGGCTAATATTAGATATTATTTTTTTTACTTAAATCACAGTCAGTAAAGCAATGTAACGTTATTGATTTGTCGGTTTCCCTAGCTAATTCCCTACTTTTCACACTGACACGGTACAAACAGCTCTACAGGCTTTACTGTCATGGTGTACAGTCAGTACACAACACTATGCAGCTGAGGTGTGGGAACATTGCCTGGTGCCGTCAGTGGCCTGCAGCTCCACTGTAGTCAGCCAGTTAGCTCTCTGGAAGAGGGAAGGAACACACAAGGGAAATTGGATAAATGGGATGCGATTAACGCTAGCTGGATCACACAGGAGGACCTCAGGTAAGTGGCATGTGAAAACAAACAGTAAATGACACTCACGCCAATAAAGAACTACAGAAAGAATTGTGGGCAAACTGGGATAGGGAGCGTGGGTTTGTCAGTATTGGATTTGGATTGGGTAAGAATCAGCAGTGGCAGCAGCGTTTCTTCGGAACTGAAACACACAGGAGGACCTCAGGTAAGTGGCTTGTGAACACTGCGACGTCCTGCCAATGCAGATAGATATCAGCCAATTCCAGGCCGCCAGGTGGGTAGTGCTGCCGCAATGCTACCGAGTCAGGACACCTGAATATAGCAAAACATAACAGCACACCCAGTGGATCACAGTAACAGTAACTCTGGAGCAGTATTCATTAACTCAGTAAAAAAGAAACGTCCTCTCACTGTCAACTACGTTTATTTTCAGCAAACTTAACATGTCTAAATATTTGTGGGGGGGACAAAATCAAAAGCAACAATCAGTATCTGTTGTGGCCACCAGCTGCATTAAGTACTGCAGTAAATCTCTTCCTCATGGACTGTACCAGATTTGCCAATTCTTGCTGTGAGATGTTACCCCACTCTTCCACCAAGGCACCTGCAAGTTCCCAGACATTTCTGGGGGGAATGGCCCTAGCCCTCTCCCTCCGATCCAACAGGTCCCAGACCTGCTCAATGGGATTGCGATCCGGGCTCTTCGCTGGCCATGGCAGAACACTGACATTCCTGTCTTGCTGGAAATCACGCACAGAACGAGCAGTATGGCTGGTGGAATTGTCATGCTGGAGGGTCATGTCAGGATGAGCCTGCAGGAAGGGTACCACATGAGGGAGGAGGACGTCTTCCCTGTAACGCACAGCGTTGAGATTGTCTGCAATGACAACAAGCTCAGTCCGATGATGCTGTGACACTCCACCTCCAAATCGATCCCGCTCCAGAGTACAGGCCTCGGTGTAACGCTCATTCCTTCAATGATAAACGCAAATCCGACCATCACCCCTGGTAAGACAAAACCGTGACTCGTCAGAGAAGGGCACTTTTTGCCAGTCCTGTCTGGTCCTGCGAGGTGGGTTTGTGCCCATGGCGACGTTGTTGCCGGCGATGTCTGGTGAGGACCTGCCTTACAACAGGCCTACAAGCCCTCAGTCCAGCCTCTCTCAGCCTATTGAGGACAGTCTGAGCACTGATGGAGCGATTGTGCATTCCTGGTGTAACTCGGGCAGTTGTTGTTGCCATCCTGTACCTGTCCCTCAGCTGTGATGTTCGGATGTACCGATCCTGTGCAGGTGTTGTTACACGTAGTCTCCCACTGCGAGGATGATCAGCTGTCTGTCCTGTCTCCCTGTAGCGCTGTCTTAGGCGTCTCACAGTACGGACATTGCAATTTATTGCCCTGGCCACATCTGCAGTCCTCATGCCTTCTTGCAGCATGCCTAAAGCACGTTCACGCAGATGAGCAGGGACCCTGGGCAGCTTTATTTTGGTGTTTTTCAGAGTCAGTAGAAAGGCCTCTTTAGTGTCCTAAGTTTTCATAACTGTAAGCTGTTAGCATCTTAACGACCGTTCCACAGGTGCATGTTCATTAATTGTTTATGGTTCACTGAACAATCATGGGAAACTGTGTTTAAACCCTTTACAATGAAGATCTGTGAAGTTATTTGGATTTTTACAAATTATCATTGAAAGGCAGGGTCCTTAAAAATGGACATTTCTTTTTTTGCTGAGTTTAGTTCAATGTTCGTAGTTCAATTCACAGTCATTGTCCAATAACAGTTATAATAATAGTTAGGTTGCAGCTGTGACAGCCAAAGCACCTGGATCCATAAAAGTCCTGCAGAAGGAAGAGAGGAAGGGTACACACACACACCAGTGGCGACTCCTAGAAAGCTCATGGTTCTCACCCCCTTCCATAGACTTACACAGTAATTATGGTACCTTCTGGAGGACGTCCTCCAACCTATCAGAGCTCTTGTAGCATGAACATGTTATCCACCCAATCAAAGAATCAGAGAATGAATCTAGTACTGAAAGCATAAGCTACAGCTAGCTAGCATTGCAGTGCATAACATGTGGTGAGTAGTTGACTCAAAGAGAGAGAAAGACAATAATTGAATAGTTTTGAACAAATTAATATCTTACAAAATTAAGGAGAAGCATCAGAAAGAGAGAAAGCGAGAGAGAGATCCAGCTATATTTATTTTTATGATTTTCACTTTCACTTTCACTTACTAAGCTAGCTAATGCAGCTAGCTAAAAGCCTAGTCAAACGTCTGGCTCAAACAGAGAGGAATGTTGTTTATGTTAGCTAGCTGGCTAAGGCTACCCACTACTGGAACTCTTCCAAATCAATGTAATCTTTCGGTTTTATAAATGTATTGCCAGTGGGGCCCGCCGGTGTAACTGCTAAACTGCTAGTTGTACACTGTACTGCGTGATTGTAGCGGGTTTACTAACGCATTAGTTCTACTAGCTATATTAACTATGAGGTTAGCTGATATTTTGACAATGATGTAGGCTGTGCATAGCGGTTAGCGGTTATGGTATGAAGAATTGGCTTGGAGAGGTTATTTTGCCTGGTCACAGACAGCTGGTGTGTTGTGCACTGAAGTACACAAGTGAAGGGAAAAGCTGAGAGGAGGAGAGCGCATAGATGCGAGAAGGAATTATACAACAAGGAAAGTGATGATGCTGTTTGTATGTGGCTGCTATGAAAGTGAACTGTGTGTGCGGGTGATCAGGGGGTATTCATTCTGCCGATTCTGCTGAAAAACTTTTCTTAAACGGAAGCAAACGGAACAGAATGGGGATAGACCTTTTTGAATTTGTCTAATGGAAACTCTTGTTTGGACTAATGATTACATCCTAGATCAGCTAGATGCAGGCAAGCGTGTGCAACGCTGTATTGAATGTGTCACTATCTGTCATCTTGATTTTTCCAATTTGTCTCTACATGTGCACCTACGTTGTAAACTGTCATTCATAGGCTAGGTTGTAGCAACATAACCCCATGTAATAGCATAAACCTATCAATGTTACATTGAGTTGGGTGAATAGGATATGAATGACAGTCATCCAATATGCTGTAATAAAATTAAGGCCATGCTCATAAAAATAAAAATGTGTCACCGACTACCACTGACAAACACAGATGGTTTTCTGAATGGCCTGTCTTGGTTTTGTCACGACTCCTACCAAAGGTAGCTCCCCTTCCTGCTCGGGTGGTGCTCGGCGGTCGTTGTCACCGGCCTACTAGCTGCCACTAATTCCTTTTCCCCCTTTCTGTTTATTGGTCTCACCTGTTTTGCTGATTAGTTGGGTTATTTTAGCCAGTAGGCCCGCCTGCTCTGTGTGCGGGATTATTTGTGTGTGGCTACTATGCACGCTTGTGTTTTTCGTGTGTTCGGTCATGGGCTTTTCTCCGGACTGTTTTAGTCCCCAGTGTTTGGGGCATTTGTTTTGTGTGCCTATTAAAGCACTACCTGGTACTCTCTGCTTCCTGCGCCTGACTTCGCACCCACTACACCCAGAGCCTTACAGGTTTAAAGCCCACTCACCACTTCAAGGTACAGGCCACGAGTGGGATGTTAATATGACAATACAAAGACGACATTAGTTAAGAGCATATTCACACTGAAAGCAAGCAGACAAACATCCTAGACGAGACAAGTCAAATAACAATGATGTAATAAAGGAGGAAAAAACTGCACCTCTACGTGTTAATTTTTACAGTTGTTGTTAAAGACAAAGGCTGTTTGTTTAGAAGCGTATTTACACTGAAATCACACACACACACACACACACACACACACACACACGCATACACACACCAAAGAAAACAATAATATAATTACAACAATGGTAGGACATTTTGTGAAAACCTGAACACGTGCTTAAACTCAAGTAGAAGATACACTATATAAACAAAAGTATGTGGACACCCCTTCATATTAGTGGATTCAGCTATTTCAGCCATACCCGTTGCTGACAGGTGTATAAAATCAAGCACACCGCCATGCAATCTCCATAGACAAACTTTGGCAGTAGAATGGCCTACTGAAGAGCTCAGTGACTTTCAACATGGCACCGTCATAGGATGCCACCTTTTCAACAAGTCAGTTTGTCAAATTTCTGCCCTGCTAGAGCTGCCCAGGTCAACTGTAAGTGTTATTATTGTGAAGTGGAAATGTCTAGGAGCAACAACGGCTCAGCCACGAAGTGGTAGGCCACACAAGCTCACAGAATAGATCATCATGCTCAGTGCCAAGTGTCGGCTGGAGTAGTGTGAAGCTCGCTGCAATTGGACTCTGGAGCAGTGAAATCACGTCCATCTGGCGGTCATACGGACAAATCTTGATTTGGCGGATGCCAGGAGAACACTTCCTGCCGAATGCATAGTGCCAACTGTAAAGTTTGGTGGAGGAGGAATAATGATAATGGTCTGGGGCTGTTTTTCATGGTTTGGGCTTCTTAATTAACGCTACAGCATACAATGCCATTCTAGACGATTCTGTGCTTCCAACTTTGTGGCAACAGTTTGCGGAAGACGCTTTCCTGTTTCATCATGACAATGCCCCCGTGCACAAAGCGAGGGCCATACAGAAATGGTTTGTCGACATTGGTGTGGAAGAACTTGAAGGCCTGTGCAGAGCCCTGACGTCAACCCCATCAAACACCTTTGGGATGAATTGGAACGCCGACTGCGAGCCAGTCCTAATCGCCCAACATCAGTGCCCAACCTCACTAATGCTCTTGTGGCTGAATGGAAGCAAGTCCCCGCAGCAACATCTAGCGGAAAAGCCTTCCCAGAAGAGTGGAGGCTGTTGTAGCAGCAAAGAGGGGGACCAACTCCATATTAATGTCCATGATTTTGGAATGAGAAGTTCGACGAGCAGGTGTCCACATACTTTAGGTCATGTAGTGCACCTTTTTACATAAAATTGGACCCTGGTTTGTCATAATCCAATTTTTAGTCAGTGACGTCTTGACACACCTTTACCATTGCACTCTACTTTCTCTACTCTGACACGTCAGACCCTCAGAGATTCACAGAAAACAGAGATGAGTAGATATGGAGCTGAACATCACAAGGCCATCATCATTGCAACATTGAGCTGTAAAATAAATGAGAGAGAACAGATATGACGCCAGTAGTTGAAATGTGTTACAACTAACACAAAAGCAGAGACCGAATTTGACCCACCAGCGGACAGAGATCTTGGATCTTCAATTCAATGGCTTTAGTCATAAAACTGAGCATTCTACTGGCTCTTCTAACACAGCTTACCAATGTAACAGGGTTATATTGGTGATTCCCCTTGCCACTTTATTGTTAAGCCAATGGGTTTTTGGTTCTATTTTTGCCTTGCCGTCACCTACTCAACATGGCATCTTATTGGCTGGTTTGCGTAGCTTGCTTACGAGGGAGGATGTTTCAGTTAGAATCGTCCCAGTGAACAAGCACCAAACCAGCGGTAGGTTGTTGGTTGCAAAGCACTGTACGTCAAAAGTGATTTTTATACTCCCAAGTGATGATTTAAATGTACAATTTATATCAATTTGTTTGTAAATGTTATTCGAACATCACACATGAGATGCAGCGTTTTTTGGTGAATATTTGTTGTCCATTTTGTTGTAGAGAATTCCAGCTAATACTAGCTAGCAACTTACTGTGTCTGGTGAGCCGTGCATTGCATGACGTGCAATTTTGTGCTGTTCCTATCAGAATAAAGCTCCACGACTGGTGTTACAAGTTGGAGTTCGTGTCGATGATTGATTGTACACAACGCAAGAAGAGTACTGTTACACCAACAATATGGCAATATTCTAACAGAAGGACTACTGTTTGATCTTCAGATCTGAAGCTGAAGAGAGCCTGCTGCTTTGGAGCACTTCTAACCTATCTCCTGAGAATTTCACACTGACTGCAAGCTTAAGGGATCGACTAAATGAGGGATCAACTTTTAAGGGATTGACTTTCCGGATCCTCAATGTCACTCAGTCAGACTCTGGGTGGTAAACGGTAAAGTTCTGGACGGCACTTGTTGAAATAGTATTTGTACTTTGATACTGTAATAGGCCTACTGTATGAGACAAAAAAAACACAATAGAGACCTGCAAGACCTGTAAGATACACAGTTGGATATAGTTTGATATACTCTTTTAGTTTATTCAACTTTTATTTCCAATAGTGCTGATTGCTCTGATTGTCCAACTTCTCTCTCTCTCTTTGTTTCTTTCTCTCCCTCTCTCTCCCTCCATCGCCCTCTCTTCTTGACTGACTGCAATTAAAATATACAACCATTAGGGCCGACACAGGAAACAATGATTAAAAGTGATTCATTTGGGGAATGTAGAAACGGACACACAATCTCCTTCTCCACTCTCCTTTCTCCTCTCCCTCTCCCGTTCTCCCCTCTCCCTCTCCCGTTCTCCCCTCTCCCTCTCTTCTTCTCTTCTCCACTCTCCTTCTCCACTCTCATTTCTCCTCTCCCTCTCCCGTTCTCCCCTCTCCCTCTCTTCTTCTCTTCTCCACTCTCCTTCTCCCCTCTCCTTTCTCCTCTCCCTCTCCCGTTCTCCCCTCTCCCTCTCTTCTTCTCTTCTCTTCTCCACTCTACCTCTACCCTCTCCTTTCTCCTCTCCCTCTCCCGTTCTCCCCTCTCCCTCTCTTCTTCTCTTCTCCACTCTACTTCTACCCTCTCCTTTCTCCTCTCCCTCTCCCGTTCTCCTCTCTCCCTCTCTTCTTCTCTTCTCCACTCTACTTCTACCCTCTCCTTTCTCCTCTCCCTCTCCCGTTCTCCCCTCTCCCTCTCTTCTTCTCTTCTCCACTCTACTTCTACCCTCTCCTTTCTCCTCTCCCTCTCCCGTTCTCCTCTCTCCCTCTCTTCTTCTCTTCTCCACTCTACTTCTACCCTCTCCTTTCTCCTCTGCCTCTCCCGTTCTCCCCTCTCCCTCTCTTCTTCTCTTCTCCACTCAACTTCTTGCCAGTCCATCTCCTTATCCCTCTCCTTCCCTCTCTGTAAGTTACTGGAGATGGTTGATAAGCTATGAGAAATACGCAGTGAGTTTAGTATGGTGAGGTCTAGGGACCACAGGCAGCGCTCCACAACCAGCTACACTAATGTATCTAGAGGGGAAACTCTGCCCCATAGCAGGGCTGATACAGATCAGAATGTCGACACTTACAAAGTATATTGGGGAGGATAGAGATAGAGGATGTGAGAGAGAGAAATATAAAGATGAAACATTAGTGAAATCTGATCTGTGTTTAGAGTGACGGAACCTTTCAGAGTACGATCTGAAAAGTCGACATATGCAACTTTAACCCTCCTTGGATAGAATCAGATGACGCTATACAGTGCATTCAGAAAGTATTCAGACCAGATTTTCCTCATTTTATGTTACAGCCTTATTGTAAAATGTAGTACATTGTTTTTCCCCTCATGAATCTACACACAATACCCCATAATGACAAAGCAAAAACAGGTTTTGAGAAATTTTAGCTAATTTATATATATTTTTTAATCTGAAATGTTGCATTTACATAAGTATTCAGACCCTTTACTCAGTACTTTGTTGAAGCACCATTGGCAGCAACTACAGTCTCGAGTATTCTTGGATATGGCACCACAAGCTGGGCAAACCTGCATTGTGGGAGTTTCCCCATTCTTCTCTGCAGATCCTATTTTCAGGTCTCTCCAGCGATCAGGTTCAAGTCCGGGCTCTGGCTGGGCCACTCAAGGACATTCAGAGACTTTCCAAAGCCACTCCTGCATTGTCTTGGCTGTGTGCTTTGCTTAGGGTCATTGTCCTGTTGGAAGGTGAACCTTCGCCCCAGTCTGAGGTCCTGAGCACTCTGGAGCAGGTTTTCATCAAGGATCTTTCTGTACTCTGCTCCATTTATCTTTCCCTCGATCCTGACTAGTCTCCCAGTTCCTGCCGCTGAAAAACATCCCCACAGAATGGTGCTGCCACCACCATGCTTCACCATAGGGATGGGGCCAGGTTTACTCCAGATATGACACATGGCATTCAGGCCAAAGAGTTCAATCTTGGTTTCATCAGACCAGAGAATATTGTTTCTCATGGTCTGAGAGTCCTTTAGGTGCCTTTTGGCAAACTCCAAGTGGGCTGTCATGTGACTTTTACTGAGGAGTGGCTTCCGTCTGGACACTCTACCCTAAAGCCCTGATTGGTGGAGTGCTGCAGAGATGGTTTTCCTTCTGGAATGTTTTCTTATCTCCACAGAGGAACTTTTGAGTGACCATCGGGTTCTTGGTCACCTCCCTGACCAAGGCCCTTCTCCCCCAATTGCTCAGTTTGGCCGGGCGGCCAGCTCTAGGAAGAGTTTTGGTGGTTCCAAACTTCTTCCATTTAAGAATGATGGAGGCCACTGCGTTCTTGGGGACCTTCAACGCTGCAGAAATGTGTTGGTACCCTTCCCCAGATCTGTGCCTCGACACAATCCTGTCTCAGAGCTCTACGGACAATTCCTTCGACCTCATGACTTGGTTTTTGCTCTGACATGCACTGTCAACTTTGGGACCTTATATAGACAGGTGTGTGCCTTCCCAAATCATGTCCAATCAATTACATTTTTCACAAGTAGACTCCAATAAAGTTGTGGAAACATCTCAAGGATGATCAATGGAAACAGGATGCACCTGAGCTAAATTTTGAGTCTCATAGCGTCTCAATTTTGAGTCCTCTCTGCCTCTAGACACTGTGCTGTAGGCTGTGGCAGTCCTCTCTGCCCCTAGGCACTGTGCTGTAGGCCAATCCAAGATGGCGTAGCAGTCAGACGTCTTTTGTCCTCGTCTTGTCATGTCCCGTGTATATATCTTTTCTGTATTTTTCTTCGCATATCTTAAAAAAATATTTTTCTTCTTAAAACTCTACTTCGAAACACTCTCCTGCAACCCGCCTCACCCAATGTGGTGCGGATCTGTTTTTTTCTGAAGTATTATTCACCTCGAATCCGAAATCACCAACAGAAGTTAGCCAGCTCACTAGCCACTAGCTAACATTAGTATTCCGCTAACGGACATCAGCTATCCTTTAGCTCGGAAAGCTCTCGCCAGTTTTGTACAACGCAACTCAAACCAGAGCATACCGGACCTATTTTCTCTCCATATCCCCGGATTCCTACCTCAATCTCTGGACATTTTCACCTGGATCTTGCAGCTAGCTAGCTACTATCCGAGTGACTATAGGCTAACGTCGGTCCCGGAGCAAGCACAAATTAGCCGGAGCTAGACCATGCTAGGCCCTTTCTCCTGGCTAGCTAAAGAGGCCCATCAGCCACTCCTGGGCTACAATACCTGGACCCCTTCTACTGCCGGTATGGGGCACGGAACCCCGCTGATCCATCAAGACTGGACTACGACATCCCCGAATTATTCCCACCGCAAGCTCTGTGCCTTTTCGCCTGGATCAGCGAGCTTGCTGCAATCCGAGTGTCTACTCCTGGCTAACATCTCTGCCCGAAGCTAGCACCAATTAGCCCGGAGCCAGCCCATGTTAGGCTGATTTTCCGGGCAAGCTGAAGAATTCCATCAGCCACTCCTGGGCTACAATCACCTATCCGGACCCGTTTTACTGCTGGTGCGGAGCCCCACCGGGCCTTCACGACTGGACTACCGACATTATCTGCCCGAGGGGGTATACAACTGGCCCCTCCATCGCGACGTAACCTGAACACCCATCTGCTAACTGCGGCCCGCTGTAAAAGAGGCTAGAGCATATTGGCTGCTAGCTGAATAGGTCCATCGGACAATTTTCTTGGGCCACCATAACTATAACTATTTTGCCAATTGGATTGGTCCCCCTCTACCACACGGAACCCCACTAATCTACCAACGGAAACGCACGAGGAGGCTATAAACAGACCTCCTCCGTTTTCTGCTAGCTTGCTACCCCTGGCCCGGGTAGCTGTCTGAATCACCATGTCCCCAACCAACCTCACTACTCACTGGACCCTTATGATCACTCGGCTAAGCATGCCTCTCCTTAATGTCAATATGCCTTGTCCACTGCTGGTCTGGTTAGTGTTTATTGTCTTATTTCACTGTAGAGCCTCTAGCCCTGCTCAATATACCTTATCCAACCCTTCAGTTCCACCACCCACACATGCGATGACATCACCTGGTTTCAATGATGTTTCTAGAGACAATATCTCTCTCATCATCACTCAATGCCTAGGTTTACCTCCACTGTATTCACATCTTACCATACCTTTGTCTGTACATTATGCCTTGAATCTATTTTATCGCCCCCAGAAACCTGCTCCTTTTACTCTCTGTTCCGGATGTCCTAGACTACCAGCACTTATAGCTTTTAGCCGTACCCTTATCCTACTCCTCCTCTGTTCCTCTGGCGATGTAGAGGTTAATCCAGGCCCTGCAGTGCCTAGCTCCACTCCTATTCCCCAGGCGCTCTCTTTTGATGACTTCTGTAACTGTAAAAGCCTTGGATTCATGCATGTTAATATTAGAAGCCCCCTCCCTAAGTGTGTTTTATTCACTGCTTTAGCACACTCCGCCAACCCGATGTCCTTGCTGTGTCTGAATCCTGGCTTAGGAAGACCATCAAAAACCCTGAAATCTCCATCCCTAACTACAACATTTTCAGAAAAGATAGAACGGCAAAAGGGGACGGTGTTGCAATAAACTGCAGAGATAGCCTGCAGAGTTCTGTTCTACTATCCAGGTCTGTACCCAAACAATTTGAACTTCTACTTTTAAAAATCCACCTTTCTAGAAACAAGTCTTTCACCGTTGTCGCTTGCTATAGACCCCCCTGCCTCATTGCTTGCATCCGTAATGGGTCTGTGGTCAAACGACCTCCCCTCATCACTGTCAAATGCTCCCTGAAACACTTCAGCAAGCAGGCCTTTCTAATCGACCTTGCCCGGGTATCCTGGAAGGATATTGACCTCATCCCGTCAGTAGAGGATGCCTGGTTATTCTTTAAAAATGCCTTCCTCACCATCTTAAATAAGCATGCCCCATTCAAAAAATGTAGAACCAAGAACAGATATAGCCCTTGGTTCTCTCCAGACCTGACTGCCCTTGACCAGCACAAAAATATTCTGTGCCATTCTGCATTAGCATCGAACAGCCCCCGTGATATGCAACTTTTCAGGGAAGTTAGGAACCATTATGCACAGGCAGTTAGAAAAGCCAAGGCTAGCTTTTTCAAACAGAAATTTGCTTCCTGCAACACAAACTCAAAAACTTCTGGGACACTGTAAAGTCCATGGAGAATAAGAACACCTCCTCCCAGCTGCCCACTGCACTGAGGATAGGAAACTCTGTCACCACCAATAAATCCACTATAATTGAGAATTTCAATAAGCATTTTTCTACGGCTGGCCATGCTTTCCACCTGGCTACCCCTACCCCGAGCAACAGCCCTGCACCCCCCACAGCAACTCGCCCAAGACTCCCCCATTTCTCCTTCTCCCAAATCCAGATAGCTGATGTTCTGAAAGAGCTGAAAAATCTGGACCCCTACAAATCAGCCGGGCAAGACAATCTGGACCCTTTCTAAAATGATCTGCCAAAATTGTTGCAACCCCTATTTACTAGCCTGTTCAACCTCTCTTTCGTGTCGTCTGAGATTCCCAAAGATTGGAAAGCAGCTGCGGTCATCCCCCTCTTCAAAGGGGAGGACACTTGACCCAAACTGCTTCAGTCCTATATCTATCCTACCCTGCCTTTCTTCGAAAGCTAAGTTAACAAACCATTTCGAATCCCACCGTACCTTCTCCGCTATGCAATCTGGTTTCAGAGTTGGTCACGGGTGCACCTCAGCCACGCTCAAAGTCCTAAACGATATCATAACCGCCATCAAACAATACTTTGCAGCCGTTTTCATCGACCTGGCTAAGGCTTTCGACTCTGTCAATCACCACATCCTTATCGGCAGACTCAACAGCCTTGGTTTCTCAAATGATTGCCTCGCCTGGTTCACCAACTACTTCTCCGATAGAGTTCAGTGTGTCAAATCGGAGGGCCTGTTGTCCGGGCCTCTGGCAGTCTCTATGGGGGTGCCACAGGGTTCAGATTTTGGGCCGACTCTCTTCTCTGTATACATCAATGATGTCGCTCTTGCTGCTGGTGAGTCTCTGATCCACCTCTACGCAGACGACACCATTCTGTATACCTCTGGCCCTTCTTTGGACACCCTCCAGACGAGCTTCAATGCCATACAACTCTCCTTCCGTGGCCTCCAACTGCTCTTAAATACAAGTAAAACTAAATTCATACTCTTCAACAGATCGCTGCCCGCACCTGCCCACCCGTCCAGCATCACTACTCTGGACGGTTCTGACTTAGAATATGTGGACAACTACAAATACCTACTTGTCTGGTTAGACTGTAAACTCTCCTTCCAGACTCACATCAAACATCTCTAATCCAAAAGTAAATCTAGAATTGGCTTCCTATTTCGCAAACAAAGCATCCTTCACTCATGCTGCCAAATATACCTTCGTAAAACTGACCATCCTGATCCTCGACTTCGGCGATGTCATTTACAAAATAGCCTCCAACACTCTACTCAACAAATTGGATTCAGTCTATTACAGTCCCATCCGTTTTGTCACCAAAGCCCCATATACTACCCACCACTGCGACCTGTACGCTCTCGTTGGCTGGCCCTCGCTTTATACTCGTCGCCAAACCCACTGGCTTCAGGTCATCTACAAGACCCTGCTAGGTAAAGCCCCACCTTATCTCAGCTCGCTGGTCACCATAGCAGCACCCACCCGTAGAACGCTCTCCAGCAGGTTTATCTCACTGGTCACCCCCAAAGCAAATTCCTACTTTGGCCGCCTCTCCTTCCAGTTCTCTGCTGCCAATGACAGGAACAAACTACAAAAATCACTGAAACTGGAGACACTTATCTCCCTCACTAGCTTTAAGCACCAGCTGTCAGAGCAGCTCACAGATCATTGCACCTGTACATAGCCCATATGTAAATAGCCCAAACAACTACCTCATCCCATACTGTATTTATTTATTTATCTTGCCCCTTTGCACCCCAGTATTTCTACTTTGCTCATTCATCTACTGCACATCTACCATTCCAGTGTTTAATTGCTATATTGTATTTACTTCGCCACCATGGCCTATTTATTGCCTTACCTCCCTTATCCCACCTCATTTGCACACATTGTATATAGACTTGTTTTTCTACTGTATTATTGACTGTATGTTTGTTTACTCCATGTGTAACTCTGTGGTGTTGTATGTGCCGAACTGCTTTGCTTTATCTTGGTCAGGTCGCAGTTGTAAATGCAAACTTGTTCTCAACTTGCCTACCTGGTTAAATAAAGGAGGTGCTTTTATTCTCCATGGACTTTACAGTGTCCCAACACATTTTGGACTTAGAGCTACAGGATGCAAATTTCTGTTTGAAAAGGATAGTCTTTTGACCGCGGACCCATAGCGAATGCAGGCAATGAGGCAGTGATCGCTGAGATCCTGATTTAAACCAGCAGAGGTGTATTTGGTGGGCAAGTTGGTCAGGATAATATCTATGAGGGTGCCCATGTTTACGGATTTAGGGTTGTATTTGGTGGGTTCCTTGATAATTTGTGTGAGATTGAGGGCATCTAGCATAGATTGAAGGACTGCCGAGGTGTTAAGCATATCCCAGTTTAGGTCACCTGACGGAACGAACTCTGAAGATAGATTGGGACCATCAATTCACATATGGTATTTAGGGCACAGCTGGGAGCTGAAGGGGGTCTATAACAGGCGGCAACAGTGAGAGACTTATTTCCGGAGAGATTCATTTTTAAAATTAGAAGCTCGAACTGTTTGGGCATAGACCTGGAAAGTGTGACAGAACTTTGCAGGCTATCTCTGGAGTAGATTGCAACTCCTCCCCCTTTGGCAGTTCTATCTCGACGGAAAATGTTCTAGTTGGGTATGGAAATCTCAGAATTTTGGTGGCCTTCCTAAGCCAGGATTCAGACACAGCAAGGACATCAGGGTTGGTGGAGTGTGCTTAAGCAGTGAGTAAAACAAACTTAGAGAGGAGGCTTCTGATGCCAACATGCATGAAACCAAGGCTTTTTCTGTTACAGAAGTCAACAAATGAGAGTGCCTGGGGACACGCAGGGCCTGGGTTAACCTCCACATCACCCAAGGAACAGAGGAGGAGTAGGATGAGAGTACGGCTAAAGGCTATCAAAACTGGTTGCCGAGTACGTTGGGGACAGAGAATAAAAGGAGCAGATTTCTGGGCGTGGTAGAGTAGATTCAGGGCATAATGAACAGACAGGGGTATGGTGGGGTGCGGGTACAGTGGAGGTAAACCCAGGCACTGAGTGATGATAAGAGAGGTTGCACCTCTGGACGTGCTAGTTATGCTGGGTGAGGTCAAGGCATGTGTGGGAGGTGGGACAAAGGAGGTATCTGAGGCATGTTGAGTGGGACTAGGGGCTCCGCAGTAAACTAAAACAGTGATAACTATCCTAAACAACAGTATACAAGGCATATTGACATTTGAGAGAGACATAAAGCATTTGAGAGAGACAAAGTAAATAAGGTATTTCTGTTTTTTTATTTCTAATAAATTTGCTAAAATGTCTATAAACCTGTTTTGACATTGCCATTTGGGGGTATTGTGTGTAGATTGATCAGGATTTTATTTTTATTTTATCAATTTTAGGATAAGTCTGTAACGTAACAAAATGTGGGAAAGGGGAACAGAGTGGGATAGCGGTGCAAGGAAAAAGAAGAAGAGAAGGCAGAGAAAAGAGAGAGAAAGAGAGAGACATGGAGACTGTGGGAGAGGATGAAAGAGCATCTAGATGTCTAGATGTATTGTGCATTCGTCACAGTGTGGTACACTCACCACAGTGCTCTTTTGAGGGACATGGGCTGAGGGATGGTTTTAAGTTTATTTATATACTGAACAAAAATATATACACAACATGCAACAATTTCAGAGATTTATACTTAGTTATAGTTTATATAAGGAAATCAGTCAATTGAAATAAATTCATTAGGCCCTAATCTATGGATTTCACATGAATGGGCAAGGACACAGCCATGGGTAGGCCTGGGAGGGCATAGGCCCACCACTTGGGAGCCAGGCCCACCCACTGGGGAGCCAGGCCCTGCCATTCAGATTTAGTTTTTCCACAGAAAAAGGGCTTTATTACAGACAGAAATACTCCTCAGCACCACCTCATACGATCCTACAGTTGAAGAAGCCGGATCCCGCAGGTGAAGAAGCCGGATTCTCTGTCAACAGCTCTGGTGGACATTCCTGCAGTCAGCATGCCAATTCAAATCAAATCACATTTATTTGTCACATACACATGTTTAGCAGATGTTATTGCGGGTGTAGCGAAATGCTTGTTTCTAGCTACAACAGCACAGTAATATCTAAGAATTCACAGCAATACACACAATACACACGACCTAAAAGTAAAATAATTGAATTAAGGAATATATAAATATTAGGATGAGCAATGTCGGAGTGGTATAGACTAAATACAGTAGAATAGAATACAGTATACATATGAGATGAGAAAAGCCAATTTAAACATTATTAAGCAAATGTAAACCTTATTATTAAGCCGCCTGGTGATGGCCATTTAACAGTCTGACGGCCTTAAGACAGAAGCAGTTTTTCAGTCTCTCGGTCGCAGCTTTGATGCACCTGTACTGACCTCGCCTTCTGGATGATAGCGGGGTGAACAGGCAGTGGCATGGGTGGTTGTTGTCCTTGATGATCTTTTTAGTTGTTCTGTGACATCGGGTGCTGTATGAGTCCTGGAGGGCAGGTAGTTTGCCCCTGATGATGTCCTGGGCAGACCGCACCAACCTCTGGAGAGTCCTGCGGTTGCGGGTGGTGCAGTTGCATGCTCCCTCAAAACTTGAGACATCTGTGGCGTTGTGTTGTGTGACAAAACTGAACATTTTAGATTGGCCTTTTGATCATGCTGTTTAATCAGTTTATTGATATGCCACACCTGTCAGGTGGGTGGATTATCTTCGCAAAGGAGAAATTCTTACTAACAGTGATGTAAAAAAATGTGAGCACAATATTTGAGAGAAATAAGCTTTTTGTGCATATGGAACATTTCTGGGGTCGTTTATTTAATCTCATGAAACATGGAGCCAACATTTACATGTTGTGTTTATATTTTTGTTCAGTATAGATTATTGCTGATAGAGAACTGGAGTCAAATGCAAAAATACTTTCCATCTTTAACGCTAGAAGTCTTGAATCAGTTTATCAATGCTATGTTTTTCGTCTTAGGTTGATCTTTATGTAGTGTTGTCTCTCTTATCGTGATGTGTGTTTTGTCCTATATTTTTTTTCTTATATTTTTTTTCTTATCCCAGCCCCCATCTCCGCAGGAGGCCTTCTGCCTTTTGGTAGACCGTCATTGTAAATAAGAATTTGTTCTTAACTGACTTGCCTAGTTAAATAAATGTTAAATAAAAATCAAGGGAGGATAGATCTTTGTGATAACCTACTGTGGCAGCTGTGTCTTAACACGCATGCAGGCACACACACACACACACACACACACACACACACACACACACACACACACACACACACACACACACACACACACACACACACACACAAACACTCACACACACAGGGAGTGGGAGAGGATGTTCTTCTTAATTAGAGTTGAGTGTAACGCTAAACTGATTCCCTCCTTCATGGTTTTATCTTCCTCCTAGTAAAAGAATGAGAGAGAGAAAGACAGAGAGAGAGAGAGACAGATAACAATTGGATAATCAGATCATTTCAACAGATGTTTATGTCATTATGCAGTAATGTAACATTCATCAGGATTTGAAACAGAAGCAATGCCATAGAGTCCAGACTGTAAGAAAGAAATGCAAAGCATTTACAGTATGTGATTAAATGATATCAGACGTGAAGCTTCCATATGACTAAATTAATACTTGATTTGATTATGAAATGAGGAAACAGGACAGGAGGTTTTCTGGAGGATGGAAAGCCTGAGGACTGGCACCAGACTACTGCCAGCTGGATGACAAGACTCTTCAGACAGAAAGATTCTACTGAAACTATTTCCTAACATCTTCAACAGGTCAGGGCTACTGTAGATAATACTCATCCATTTCCCAGGACAGATACTCCCTTCCTTTCTCCCTCTCTCAGGCCCTTCCATTACTTTCTCCCTCAATCACCCTCTCCCTAATCATGCTCTTCCTCTCACTTGATCCCTCTTTTCCCCTCCCCTTCTGTCTTCTCCAATTCTATCTCTCTTCTCCATTCCTCTCTTCCTCTCTTCCCCTCCTCTAACTCCTCTTCCTTTCTTCCCTTAAAGTAGAGGAATGAAATGTTAAAGAGATAATGATACTGATATTGGCAGCTGATCCTGGAACAGTTATTGTAATAATAGTCAAGACACGTGTGGTTTCTGTGGTAATTTATCAAACAATGACTAGTCATTATAAAGCAACGAACACAATTGCATTTTAATAAATGGCAATTTGAATGGACAGAGATAACGTGACGATATCCTGAGGCCCATTGGCATGCCATTCATCTGCTACCATCACCTCATGGTTCAGCATGATAATGCACGGCCAATATCAAGCAACTTCGCACAACCATTGAAGAGGAGTGGGACAACATTCCACAGGCCAAAATCAACAGCCTGATCAACTCTATGCGAAGGAGATGTGTTACGCAGCATGAGGCAAATGGAGGTCACACTAGATACCGACTGGTTTTCTGATCCATGCCCCTACCTTCTTTTTAAAGGTATCAGTGGCCAACAGATGCATACAGTTGAAGTTGGAAGTTTACATGCACTTAGGTTGGAGTCATTAAAACTCATTTTTCAACCACTCCACAAATTTCTTGTTAACAAACTATAGTTTTGGCAAGTCGGTTATGACATCAACTTTGTCCATGACACAAGTAATTTTTCCAACAATTGTTTACAGACAGATTATTTCATTTATAATTCACTGTATCACAATTCCAGTGGGTCAGAAGTTTACATACACTAAGTTGACTGTGCCTTTAAACAGCTTGGAAAATTCCAGAAAATTATGTCATGGCTTTAGAAGCTTCTGATAGGCTAATTGACATCATTTGAGTCAATTGGAGGTGTACCTGTGGATGTATTTCAAGGCCTACCTTCAAACTCAGTGCCTCTATGCTTGACATCATCAGAAAATCAAAAGAAATCAGCCAAGACCTCAGAAAAAAAATTGTAGACCTCCACAAGTCTGGTTCATCCTTGGGAGCAAATATCCAAACGTCTGAAGGTACCATGTTCATCTGTGCAAACAATAGTACGCAAGTATGAACACCATGGGACCACACAGCCGTCATACTGCTCAGGAAGGAGCCGCGTTCTGTCTCCTAGAGATGAACGTACTTTGGTGCGAAAAGTGCAAATCAATCCCAGATCAACAGCAAAGGACCTTGTGAAGATGCTGGAGGAAACAGGTACAAAGTATCTATATCCACAGTAAAACAAGCCCTATATCGACATAACCTGAAAGGCCGCTCAGCAAGGATGAAGCCACTGCTCCAAAACTGCCATAAAAAAGCCAGACTATGGTTTGAAACTGCACATGGGGACAAAGATCGTACTTTTTGGAGAAATGTCCTCTGGTCTGATGAAACAAAAATAGAACTGTTTGGCCAGAATGACCATCGTTATGTTTGGAGGAAAAAGGGGGAGGCTTGCAAGCCGAAGGACACCATCCCAACCGTGAAGCACGGGGGTGGCAGCATCATGTTGTGGGTTTGCTTTGCTGCAGGAGGGACTGGTGTACTTCACAAAATAGATGGCATCATGAGGGAGGAAAATTATGTGGATATATTGAAGCAACATTTCAAGACATCAGTCAGGAAGTTAAAGCTTGGTTGCAAATGGGTCTTCCAAATGGACAATGACCCCAAGCATACTTCCAAAGTTGTGGCAAAATGGCTTAAGGACAACAAAGTCAAGGTATTGGAGTGGCCATCACAAAGCCATGACCTCAATCCTATAGGAAATGTGTGGGCAGAACCGAAAAAGCGTGTGCATACACCCAGTTACTACAAAGACACAGGCGTCCCTCCTAAATCAATTGTCGGAGAGGAAGGAAACCACTCATGGATTTCAACATGAGGCCAATGGTGACTTTAAAACAGTTACAGAGTGTTGTGATAGGAGAAAACTGAGGATGGATCAAGAACATTGTAGTTACTCCACAATACTAACCTAATTGAGAGACTGAAAAGAAGGAAGCCTGTACAGAATAAAAACATTCCAAAACATGCATCTTGTTTGCAACAAGACACTAAAGTAATACTGCAAAAAATGTGGCAAAGCAATTAACTTTTTGTCCTGAATACAACGTGTTATGTTTGGGGCAAATCCAAATCAACCCATTATTGAGTACCACTCTCCATATTTTCAAGTATAGTGGTGGCTGCATCATGTTATGGATATGGTTTTAATCATTAAGGACTGGGGAGTTTTTCAGGATAAAAAAAACTGAATGGAGCTAAGCACAGGCAAAATCCTAGAGGAAAACCTGGTTCAGTCTGCTTTCCACAAGACACTGGGAAATGAATTCACCTTTTTGCAGGACAATAATCTAAAACACAAGCCAAAATCTACTCTGGAGTTGCTTACCAAGAAGACAGTGAATGTTCCTGAGTGGCCAAATTACAGTTATTACTTAAATCTACTTGAAAATCTATGGCAAGACCTGAAAATGGTTGTCTAGTAATGATCAACTAACAATTTGACGAAGCTCTAAGAATTTTTTAAGAATAATGGGCAAATGTTGCACAATCCATTTGTGGAAAGCTCTTAGCGATTTACCCAGAAAGTAATCACTGCCAAAGGTGCTTCTACAAAGTATTGACTCAGGGGTGTGAATACTTATGTAAATTCAATATTTCTGTATTTAAATTTCAATATATTAGGAACAAATTATAGAAACATATTTTCACTTTGTCATTATGGGGTATAATGTGTAGATGGGTGATATTTTTATTTATTTAATCCATTTTGAATTCAGGCTGTAACACAACCAAATGTGGAATAAGGAGAATGATTATTTTCTGAAAGCACTGTAGCTTTGGGACCAAAACAGCAGAGAAGTTTCAACGCTCTTAGTTGTTGCAGAAATTGACCCTATCCTGCCATTTTGATGTGCATCTACGTCATCTCGCTGAGTCTGCTTTTAATTACTCTGTGTCAAGGAAACCGTCCCTTAGCGACTGAAAAGAGGGCTGGGATACAAAAACCAATATGTAAAAAACAAACAAACCAACAACCTGTTAAAGGACATGTCTGTTATGTTGGCTGTATCTACAGTGAGGGAAAAAAGTATTTGATCCCCTGCAGATTTTGTACGTTTGCCCACTGACAAAGAAATTATCAGTCTATAATTGTAATGGTAGGTTTATTGAACAGTGAGAGACAGAATAACAACAAAAAAATCCAGAAAAACGCATGTCCAAAATGTTATAAATTGATTTGCATTTTAATGAGGGAAATAAGTATTTGACCCCCTCTCAATCAGAAAGATTTCTGGCTCCCAGGTGTCTTTTATACAGGTAACGAGCTGAGATTAGGAGCACACTCTTAAAGGGAGTGGTCCTAATCTCAGTTTGTTACCTGTATAAAAGACACCTGTCCACAGAAGCAATCAATCAGATTCCAAACACTCCACCATGGCCAAGACCAAAGAGCTCTCCAAGGATGTCAGGGACAAGATTGTAGACCTACACAAGGCTGGAATGGGCTACAAGACCATCGCCAAGCAGCTTGGTGAGAAGGTGACAACAGTTGGTGCGATTATTCGCAAACGGAAGAAACAAAAGAACTGTCAATCTACCTCGGCCTGGGGCTCCATGCAAGATATCACCTCGGTGAGTTGCAATGATCATGAGAACGGTGAGGAATCAGTCCAGAACTACACGGGAGGATCTTGTCAATGATCTCAAGGCAGCTGGGACCATAGTCACCAAGAAAACAATTGGTAACACACTACGCCGTGAAGGACTGAAATCCTGCAGCGCCCGCAAGGTCCCCCTGCTCAAGAAAGCATATATACATGCCCGTCTGAAGTTTGCCAATGAACATCTGAATGATTCAGAGGACAACTGGGTGAAAGTGTTGTGGTCAGATGAGACCAAAATGGAGCTCTTTGGCATCAACTCAACTCGCTGTGTTTGGAGGAGGAGGAATGCTGCCAATGACCCCAAGAACACCATCCCCACCGTCAAACATGGAGGTGGAAACATTATGCTTTGGGGGTGTTTTTCTGCTAAGGGGACAGGACAACTTCACCGCATCAAAGGGACGATGGACGGGGCCATTTACCGTCAAATCTTGGGTGAGAACCTCCTTCCCTCAGCCAGGGCATTGAAAATGGGCCGTGGATGGGTATTCCAGCATGACAATGACCAAAAACACACAGCCAAGGCAACAAAGGAGTGGCTCAAGAAGAAGCACATTAAGGTCCTGAAGTGGCCTAGCCAGTCTCCAGACCTTAATCCCATAGATATCTGTGGAGGGAGCTGAAGGTTTGTGTTGCCAAATGTCAGCCTCGAAACCTTAATGACTTGGAGAAGATCTGCAAAGAGGAGTGGGACAAAATCCCTCCTGAGATGTGTGCAAACCTGGTGGCCAACTACAAGAAACGTCTGACCTCTGTGATTGCCAACAAGGGTTTTGCCACCAAGTACTGAGTCATGTTTTGCAGAGGGGTCAAGTACTTATTTCCCTCATTAAAATGCAAATCATTATATAACATTTTTGACATGCGGTTTTCTGGATTTTTTTGTTGTTCTGTCTCTCACTGTTCAAATAAACCTACCATTAAAATTATAGACTGATCATTTATTTGTCAGTGGGCAAACGTACAAAATCAGCAGGGGATCAAATACTTTTTTCCCTCACTGTATCAACCCACCTCTTCTCTGGTAGCCCCAGGCTACTGCCGGCGTAGCCCAACCAACCAGAGTGCCGTGTAAACTGCCCTACACAACCATCAAAGCACAGTGTAAACAACTGCCTGACCTGCTGGAAACAAATAAATAATCGTATGCTCAGACGCTCACCAATCTCTAACTAAACACATTCACAAATAAACTTCTCCCCCCGTCCCTCCCTCCCCCTCCCTCCCTCCCTCTCTCTCTGAATACATGTTCTTCATGGAGTGTGTGTGTGTTTTTTGTTTTTGTTGCTTTTACTATCCTTATGGGGACCAGAAGTGGGGACATTTCGCCGATCCCCACAAGGAAAATTGACATTTTTAGGCTTAGGGGTTAGGTTCATGTATAGGGTTAGAATTAGGGTTAGGGTTAGGGGTTAGGTTTATGTATAGGGTTAGAATTAGGGTTAGGATTTAGGTTTATGTATAGGGTTAGAATTAGGGTTAGGGTTAGGGGTTAGGTTTATGTATAGGGTTAGAATTAGGGTTAGGGTTTAGGTTTATGTATAGGGTTAGAATTAGGGTTAGGATTTAGGTTTATGTATAGGGTTAGAATTAGGGTTAGGGTTAGGGGTTAGGTTTATGTATAGGGTTAGAATTAGGGTTAGGGTTTAGGTTTATGTATAGGGTTAGAATTAGTGTTAGGGGTTAGGTTTATGTAGAGGGTTAGAATTAGGGTTAGGGTTTAGGTGTAGGTTTACTTTTAGGGTTAGGGAATAAATGTTTTGGTCCCCACAAGGATAGTAAAACAAACGTGTGTGCGTGCGTGTGTGTGTGTGTTGACCAGGCATAAGCACTATTACAGGAAAGCAATTGGTTAGACATCAACCCTAATAATAACTTGATAACCCATCTGGCTTTTGCTAAAACGTGAGTAAACGTTCCATTCTGCATGACCCACACAAAAGTTTCTGCCTTCGGATGTCTAGTTAGTATTGAAGTGCCAGTGACTTTCATATGTTTTATTGGTTGTCAGATCACAGCCAAGTCTTCATGTTATGCCACTTTACAGCCTTAGCCCTATCAGGCCCTCTTAAACAAAATCCCACATTCCCTTTTATCAAATCTTCATCTAATATAATGACTTGATTTTCCATTGGCCGATCAGAGTGGGTGGCGTGTGTTTGTATTTGTCTGGGTGCATGTGTGTGTGACTTGCGGCGCTCGTCAAAGTGTGTGTCCACACCGTCGGGTCCAGGGATGGAACACACCAGTCCGGCTTTGAGGAACGTCGTCCACTTATTAGCCAGAATCCTCAACCCTCCCACGTCCTTCTGAAACACAACCACAACACCATGTGTGTGTTCTACAGTACTCCAACATTCCCAAATGCTCTGGGGAGTCTCAACCAGCCCCTGGCACTGACTAGCTGAGACCTAATTATTAATCTTTATTCTAATCATTGATAAGAGATTATTATTGTGCTGCAGCTGTAGCAGAGCTCTGGGAGCCTGTTGACTTGTATGGTCTACTAATATCATGATTAACTATATAATTGTTCGTGTGTTAGTGATAATGTATTTCTCTTGGGTGGGTTGTGTGTTTGTGTATTTTTGTGTATGCGTGTGTGTGTGTGTGTGTGTGTCGTGTGTGGTAAGTGCTCTTTTTGGATGATGTTCTCCTTACACGGCAGATCTACTACACGATTAGTATAGAAGCAGAAATTACTCACAGATTTCACAACTTTTTAATTTAGCTCTCTCTCTTTCGGTGTGTGTGTGTTAGTTGTGTGTGTGTGTGTGTGTGTGTGTGTGTGTGTGTGTGTGTGTGTGTGTGTGTGTGTGTGTGTGTGTGTGTGTGTGTGTGTGTGTGTGTGTGTGTGTCTGTGTGTGTGTGTGTGTGTTTGTTCCACTGTCCCATAGGACAGGAATAAGCATTTACTGACTGGAATACAATCCAGGAAAACACACTCTCTCACTAACAGAACATTCCTGCTTGGTTCCATTTTGGGTCATGTGTCATCATCTCAACTGCTTTCATCTAACCATCTAACCATTCATCCTGTAGATCTATGATAAGTGAAAGGATAGGATCTAGGAATGGAAGAATAGGGGTGTCGTGTCTTTGGCTATGCCGGATTAAGTGATATGACATGCTAACTTATAAAATGATTTCTCTGTAATTAATATTACCTGATTAAGCTAATCATGTAAATGTAATTAACTAGAAAGTCGGGGCACCACGGAAGAACGTTTATAGAGCTGTTATCTTCCGAATAAACTCTTAAAATACTTAGTAATATTTTACATTGATAGCAGTCAATATTAACCCTTATCTTATTTTCAGTCTCATAATGAAAGTTGTAAATTCTTGGTTATCTTCACGAACCCTGGCTAACAAGTTGAATCAGCAATACAAAATTGGGTCTAATTATTTATTTACTAAATACCTAACTAATCACACAGAATTACAAATACACAGAATACCAATGATGTCATACTGAAAACGTCCCGGTGGACGGAACCTGGTTACACAAAGGAAAGGGGGTTGGGCTTGAATGAAATAGCGGGAAGACTTAGGAACCACAAACAGCAGCTATGCTATCGTAAATACATTATCTTATGCATTCTAAATTACCGCCCATTTGGAAAAGGAAAATGCAATAAATATTTACTCTGAGCTGCGCTTCGGTAGATTGGTCGTAGATGCTGGCCGGGTTGGCCAACAGATCTTCCTGTACTCGGAACAATGTCTCTGGTGGTAAATTGGATACGTGGTGGTATCTTCGTCTGTTTGTTAGACTGGATCCGTCGTCCGTCCTTTCCTAGCCCACGTCGACAGCGGCAGCTGCTAACTCAACGGCTAGGAAGTATCACTTCTGTAGTGAATAAGCTCAAAGTTCATACCAGTTCATACCATAGCTCACGCCGAGGTTGGCTTAGTTCTGTTCTTGACATGTGTCCTTCTAACGTAGAGGCTGCAGACCTCACGTACTGGAACCAACTGGTTATCTTTTCGTCCAAGGCTTATATAGTGGAGAGGGGGAAGGAGGTGTTTCATCGTTTATAACCCCTGTCTCTTCACAGGGTTGGGCCACTGATCAAGCAGGGCACTTTCCTTATGAAAACCCAAATCTCTCATTTGGAAGCTAAAATTACATTTAATCTCCTAACAAACAATTTCAATATCAAACATTTCAATTGCATAACAATTCCATGTTACTCTGATAACTAGAGGGTGTATACTTTCTCAGGTACAGTTTATGTCATCCTGTCATCAGTCATAATGTCTCAGATAACAATGAACTGACCTCCATACTCATTACGTTATCAAGCATATTTCAAACTGGTTTTATTACCAAAATATGGTTCCTTTCCCCATTTGTTTGATGTTCCCAGACTCTCTATATTTAACAGGACAGCAGTCCTTCAGTAGGGTCAGTAAGAGAGGGGAAGGGAGAAAGGTATTTATGGGGGGGGTCATAAACCTTACCCACAGGCCAACGTCATGACAGGGGATAAGGAACAAAATGGAACTCTGCCACTGATTTAGGTCACACTAGATCGCCCATGCCCATAGCATGTTAGTGATGAATACATGTTATTCCTATTCAAAATGCTCCTAATCCTACTGGTGGAGACCTGATATGGTATTGTTATATAGTATAAGCTACATGTGACTTAACAGTAATTAGGCAGCAAGTTTTCTAGGGTTTATTTTATAACTCCTTCATGTTGAAATGAAATCCCCACTATTTTGCCAGATCTTTTCTCTATTACTCAATGTGTGTGTGTGTGTTTCACCACTGTCATGTGAGTGTCATAACATCAATGACACACACATATGCACACACGCATCCCCGTAACCTAGGGAACCGTGATGATGTATGATGGGTTGACATGAGGAAGGGCAGGGGCTTACACACATCCTCCCCTAACACACATATGCACACAGCAGCACATACACACCCTTTCTGAAATTTCAGCGCCAGTGAGGGGAGGACACAGTTCTGACTCACCACACCTGTCTCTGACCCTAAAACAAATAACACACACCTCACTACCTCAAAACAAACCTTCTTCACATGGCAAGTTAAATCTAACCTCGCCACACCTCCCAAAAGCCTGCCACAGTATTGTGTGTGTGTGTGTGTGTGTGTATTTGTGAGACTATATCGACCAAATGTAAAACATTTAGTGTGTGTATCTGTGAGACCCAAAATATGCCTATGTGTGTGTTTGCCTGCACCACCCCTGCTGATGCCTGACAAAATATATACCTCAGTGTGTATGTCAAGTTACGGCACCCCAAGAAAACCCAGTGAACCAGGAAGACAGACAGGCCATTGACAGGCAACTGAGGATCTCCTCCCTAACACAGCTGTTATCTCTAACATACACCCCTAAGTGAGACAGGGAAGACTGCAGGAATACACTTTGTAGAATATGTGGCTGAGGAACATGCTAGAATAGATGAGACGATGTGGCTTGGCGCTGGCCATTCCATGAATTCATGTTCCCACTTTCCTTCCGTTATTGCTTTTATTTGATTGTCTACATGTTGCCGAATTTATGTCCACATATTTGCTATTAGGCCTATGCTGTAGAATTACCCCAGTAATTACCAAATAATTACCCCAGCATGTCTGTTCTTCCAGTGGAGGATTTGGACGGGATTAGCTTTACCAAACTGCACAGGTAATTGTTTTGTTTTTCTCATTCAAAATGGACCGTTATGATGGTAGCTTGTAGGCTCTTCTAGGCATGAAGATATTACAAATGTCTAGGCATAGCTTAATATTGGCATAATGGCCTTCAGTTCAGAAAAAGTCAAAATAATAAGGCATATCAGTAAGAAACATGAACTGTAACCTATGCACAAATGTAACTAACTGACGTGTTTGGCGAAAGAGAAATAAATAGGCACATGTTCTAACCCAAACTGGTTGCAGCACCTGTTCAATTCTGTAATTAAGCAATAAGGCCCGAGGAGGTGTGGTATATGGCCAATATACCACGGTTAAGGGCTGTTCTTATTAGAGGTCGACCGATTATGATTTTTCAACGTGTCACGTCCTGGCCAGTATAAGGGTTAATTGTCATTGTAGTTTGGTCAGGACGTGGCAGAGGGTATTTGTTTTATGTGGTTCGGGGTGGTGTTTTGGTAAAATGGCGTTTGATTTAGTATTTCCGAGTTTTTGGTTTATGGTCCATGTTTATGTATTTCTATGTGTAGTCTAGTGAGTGTGTTTCTATGATTGGTTAATTTGGGTTGGGACTCTCAATTGAAGGCAGGTGTTTTCCCTTTGCCTTTGATTGAGAGTCCCATATCTTAGGGTATGTTTGTGTTTGTCATTTGTGGGAGATTGTTTTTTGTTTAGTGTGTGTGAGCCTAACAGGACTGTCTAGTAAATCGTGAGTACGTTGTTTATTATTTCGTGTTCATTTTTTTAGTTAATAAACTTCAAGATGAGCAATCACAATTCTGCTGCATATTGGTACTCCTTTTCCGACGATGATTTCGCCATATCGTCTGACGACGACGAAATGCCTGACACAACGCCGATACCGATACCGATTATTGGAGGGCCCAAAAAGCCGATACCGATTAATCGGCCGATTTTTTACATTTTTTTTATTCATTTGTAATAATGACAATTACAACAATACTGAATGAACACTTATTTTAACTTAATATAATACATCAATAAAATCTATTTAGCCTCAAATAAATCATGAAACATGTTCAATTTGGTTTAAATAATGCAAAAACAAAGTGTTGGAGAAGAAAGTAAAAGTGCAATATGTGCCATGTAAGAAAGCTAACGTTTAAGTGCCTTGCTCAGAACATGGGAACATATGAAAGCTGGTGGTTCCTTTTAACATGAGTCTTCAATATTCCCAGGTAAGAAGTTTTAGGTTGTAGTTATTATAGGAATTATAGGACTATTTCTCTCTATACGTTTTGTATTTCATTTACCTTTGACTATTGGATGTTCTTATAGGCACTTTAGTATTGCCAGTATAACAGTATAGCTTCCGTCCCTCTCCTCGCTCCTACCTGGGCTCAAACCAGGAACACATCGACAACAGCCACCCTCGAAGCAGCGTTACCCATGCAGAGCAAGGGGAACAACCACTCCCAAGTCTCAGAGCGAGTGACGTTTGAAACGCTATTAGCGCGCACCCGCTAACTAGCTAGCCATTTCACATCGGTTACACCAGCCTAATCTTGGGAGTTGACAGGTTTGAAGTCATAAACAGTGCAATGCATTGCGAAAGCTGCTGGCAAAACGCACGAAAGTGCTGTTTGAATGAATGATTACGAGCCTGCTGGTGCCTACCACCGTTCAGTCAGACTGCTCTATCAAATACAAAGACTTAATATCAAAGACTTAATTATAATATAATAACACACAGAAATACGAGCCTTAGGTCATTAATATGGTTGAATCCGGAAACTATCATCTCAAAAACAAAACGTTTTTCCTTTCAGTGAAATACGGAACCGTTCCGTATTTTATCTAACGGGTGGCATCCCTAAGTCTAAATATTCCTGTTACATTGCACAACCTTCAATGTTATGTCATAATTATGTAAAATTCAGGCAAATTAGTTCGCAACGAGCCAGGCAATGAACGCAAGAGCAGTGACACAATTTCATGTTAGCAGGCAATAGTAACTAAATATGCAGGTTTAAAAATATATACTTGTGTATTGATTTTAAAGAAAGGCATTGATGTTTATGGTTAGGCACATTGGTGCAAAGACAGTGCTTTTTTCGCAAATGCGCTTGTTAAATCATTACCCGTTTGTCGAAGTAGGCTGTGATTCGATGAGAAATGAACAGGCACCGCATCGATTATATGCACCGCAGGACACGTTAGATAAACTAGTAATATCATCAACCATGTGTAGTTAACTAGTGTTTATGTTAAGATTGATAGTTTTTTATAAGATAAGTTTAATGCTAGCTAGCAACTTACCTTGGCTTCTTGCTGCCCTCACGTAACAGGTAGTCACTCGTGGAGTGCAATGTAGGCAGGTGGTTAGAGCGTTGGACTAGTAACCAGAAAGTTGCAAAAACGAATCCCCTAATCCCCCCTGAACAAGGCAGTTAACCCCTGTTCCTAGGCCGTCATTGAAAATAAGAATGTGTTCTTAATCTGACTTGCCTAGTTAAATAAAGGTACAATAAATAAATAAATAAATAATTGGCAAACCGGTGGCCTAAAATACCAATTACCGATTGTTATGAAAACTTGAAATCGGCCTTAATTAATTGGCCATTCTGATTAATCGGTTGACCTCTAGTTCTTATGCACGACAGAACGCGGAGTGCCTGGATACAGCACTTAGCTGTGGTATATTGGCCATATACCACAAACCTCCCGAGGTGCCTTATTGCAATTATTAACTGGTTACCAACATAATTAGAACAGTAAAAATAAATGTTTTGTCATACATGTGTTATACGGTCTGATATACCAGCAAATCAGCATTCAGGGCTCGAACCACCCAGTTTATAATATCCCTCAAAACATAGGGATGACGATTCATACGGGCTAAATATTATCAGAGGACCTGTTGGGAGTTCGACAAAAAACTGTAGGTTTTTAAGGATGGGATAATAACCTTCCTGCTAAGTAAAAATGACCCACATGGCAGATTCGGACGGGACTAAAATGACGGATGTGGTGATTTGTGCTTGTGCACATAATTACATTACTTGAGCTCCCCCAGTGAAATGTATCCCATCCGAATAGGGCTTTTGTGTAGACTACTTAACTTAATCCTCATGCCCCCTTTGGTTGCATTATACTACTAGGGCGTCCACCATGGCTCTCCACCTACTGTTTTTCATGCGAGGGTTTTTCCTCTTGCTGGGAGAACCATGCTTTACTCAGTTCCTGTAGAGTGGTGTCTCCAGTTGGTTTTTAACCTTTCCTGCTTTCTCTTCCCTAGTGGGTTGTAGTCCAGTGCCTGTCTTGTCATTTTCTAACTTGATCAGACGCTATGTGGTTGGAGATATGCGCAGCTCCATTTACCTTGCTTCTGTTTGTTAAGTTATACAGTCGTGTCAATAATCGCTCTCACACATGCATCTATTTATGAAACTTTAGTCAATACTTAGTTTACGTGGTCCACTAATTATACTGTATTTTGCAGTTATTAAAAGTAATAAATCACTCACTTCAGAAATATTAATCGTCAGCTCAATGCTTTATTGCCACGTTACCGACATGCACTTTCTGATTCTACATCTTGGTCAACTGCCAAAATGGTGCCCATTCATACTTGTAGAGGTGACAATTCTGGCACAGGCCGTTTTTAGTTTCTCATTGTATGTTGTTTTGAGAATATATGAGTTCTTCTTTATTTTGAGTTGAATCATATGGGTGTTTTATTCTGATTAATGTATGAAGGTCATTCCACACATTATGAGTGTAATACTGTGATGTATTGTAGAAAGATAATGTTGTCACCTCTCTGGAGATGTGTGTTCCCACCGGGCACACACTGGTTGAATCAATGTTGTTTCCACGTTATTTCAATTAAATGAAGTTGAACCAACGTGGAATAGACGGTTTCAGACTTGGTCTGGTCTGACCTAACTTTCCGTCGGACGTGTATGCTGCATTCATAATCAAGTGGGAAGGCGGTAATTACAAGTTTTGATGTAAATGCCAGTTGGATGCATTCAGGTGCTTTGAACTCTCTGAGAAACAATTGGATAATGGCAAACAAGCTGCGTCAACAATACCCAAAAAGTACAGCTGTCATGCTTGTAAACAAATGATAGTGTTCAACAAATATATGAATAGATAGCTTTTTATAATTCATGTTTTGCTGTTCAATTTAACTACCAAAAATGCTGTTATCAAGGTCATTTCCTCAGTAGGTGACATCAGAGATCAACATGTGGGAGAAGTCGGAGCTCAGGGACGATAGACAAGTATCCCACTCAGGGGCGTTCAGGCGGATTTTTCCAAATCATATGTGATAAATACCACCTTGCCACTTTATTATGAACGAAGCATTTTTCGAGACACTTGTTGTGAGACATCCAAGTGCAGCTCATTGGTAAATAGCTTATTTGTTGGATCCATTTGTATAAATTCATTCAAGTCAACTGCTGAGGGCTGAACACTAAACACCTTGCTGTAAATAAATCACTTGATCTCCCGCCATCTCCCTTGACCCTGAGACACATAGACCAAACTTTCTCACAGAGGAACACAATGGTGCTTCGTGTGAGATGTGATACAGTTGTTATCTTGAGTAGCTACTTCTTATTTGTAGTAGGCTTGTTACAAATGCTAAATGGTAGTTTAATACAAGATGTACAGAGAATTCAATAAATGATATACCTATGGGTGCTGGTTTGCATAGAACAAGTGGCACAAGAATACTACAATATCATTCATTCCTGCAACAAGGTCTTACTCTGCTGCAAACCGGTTAAGGGAGAGATGACTGTTTAAAAATGGATTCAAACAACATACTGTATACTGAGGCTATTAGGATTTAAGTATGTTTAAATACTGTAGGAAGTTCAGGGAGTAGCTGTGGCCGGGACTGGAATCCAGGTCCTGAGGTTGTCAAGCCAACACTTTAACCATTATGCCAAGAGGTCCAAACCTCTTGACAAGGTTTCCAGTTGTTGTGTTAACATCACTACAATATATACAAATCAATGTGGTTTTCAATCTATTTGGATGGAGGTTATACAGCAGTGTTATGCAGTTTATAAACTGCATATCTTTCATCTTTTTAGAGGGGCAATGAGTGGGGGTTTGCCATCCCTACTTCCCTCCCTCGAGGCAAGATGCCACATTTCCAACTCATCCCTCTCCATCCATGTAGCACGTGCAAGTGGAGTGCATAGCTAGTTCTTCGCGGAAGACGGGGACTTGAGCTTGCGTCAAACTGCTCAGAAGTGAATAAATGAAGCGCAGGGATATATTGGGGCGATTTCGTTTGAGCAACTTGTATCGCTGCTGTACATGCCAGCTAGCCCTTGCCAGGTGTATTGTAAGGTTTCGTGAATGTGTTGTTAAGCTCTGTGTGTGAGTTCAGCTCTGGTCATCATTACGCACGGGAGGAATCCCGCTCCAGCAGCGACAAGACAACGTTGAGAACAGGTACATTGCGAAGTAAGGATGGTTTCGTTTATTGTACATATTACGAACAAATACGTAAAATACACATACATGTTACATTTGTGTAGAATATGACCATACATCATGCAAATAGTTAATCTGGTAAAAAAAAGTTTTCAGTGAATAGCCAAATGTGTTGCATTAGAAATTTTGTTGGGTAAATATTTAGTTGGGTATTGGTGTTTTACGCAATGTTTTTCTCTAAGGGGAATGATTTGATGTCTTCATAGCCTTGTCAGTTTGCCAAAGGCTCTTATGATCTGCGTTTTGAATTGTGACTACTGACTACTGGCACAGTTAGGGCACCTCTAAGTATTTCTTAAAAAACAATAGGTCTACAAGAATAGTACACAAACAGTGGATTGACAAGGTTTACATTGGTTTACTAATAAGTGGTCTACTTCAAAGCTACAGAAGTGTAGGAGAAAGCTTTTTGATTTGATCTGTGGAGCTCAAATATAAGAGGTGGATAGTTCACATTATACAGATTATCATGAGCCAGGAGTTGATAAATGGATAAGCCTCATACAGTATACACATTTTTCTCTGGATATGATTTACAGTGTTGTCTTTACCTCTCCCAGACCATAAATACTACATACAATGTGGATGATTATATATATCCCGCCGGTATGTGAGGAGTATTTCATAGAGACAGAGACAAAATGTTTAAGATGAGTTTGGTATGAGGACATTCTGACAGTCTTCTGACAGTAGTAAACTCTCCTCCTCTCTTCTGCACTTCTTCTCACCTCAATGCTAATAGTCTGGGTTCTGTGTGTGTGTGCCTGTGTGTGTGTGTATTTGTGTGTGGTACTGTCTGTTCACTGTGTTGACTCAGTGGCTTAATACCCTTCAGTCACAATCTGAAGTAGTGCAGATTTTTTCTCTGTAAAATAAATGCTCAAGGGGGCAGCATGACAGAAGATTGACTAAGAAATAATAGAATTGTTAATACAATTTTACAGCATAATAATTCATAGTGAAACATGTCCGCTTTTCTTTGGTTATGTGTGTGCGTGTTTGTGTTTGGTAACAGCTTTAATAATGTGGCAGACGCACACGCGCACACACACACACACACACACACACACACACACACACACACACACACACACACACACACACACACACACACACACACACACACACACACACACTGTTCAGGGTGTCATAGCAAAACTCAGTCTGATACCCTGTGGTTTAACTGTACCAGTCTGTGTAATGGGAAGGGCAGGAGAAAGACTCAGTCATGAACTGCTACCGTTATTCTAGCCACCCCAGCCTGCTCCCAGCTATTCAGCTCTACTTCAGCTCTACTTCAGCTCTACTTCAGCTCTGCTAAAGGTTTACCTAACACCCTACCAGGAGCCAGTGTGTAGGCCAGAGAGAGAGAGAGAGAGAGAGAGAGATAATGTGGATGGTGATATGTGTGGCAGTCGTCCAGTAGTGCCAGTCAGGGTGACGTGAGTAAATAAATGCTGGCTAATTTTCTGCCGTCTCACCTCAGAAAGACAACAGAGGAAAAAACTCCTGTGATTGGACTCTTTAAACAGCAGCCAATCATTACCTCACTGCCCATGCCCTGTCAGACATGCTTAGGACTGATTAGTGTATGTACAGGCACGGGCGTAGACACACGCATAGTGGCATGGACAGTGCGCAAACAAATGGCTGGAGGTTGATTCTGACACAGAAATCTATGTTTGAAAATATTTCGCTTTTGGAAGAGTTAAAATGGATAGCAATTAAGAGGCCGTATCACACCTGCTGTTGTGAAATAAAACAGAATCAATGCTATATCGTAGTGTACAGGCTCTAGTATGCATCAATATTCTGCTGTGTTTACAATGGTCCTCAGGTCCATTCCTGAGCTGTGTGACAGCATTATGTGATTAATGCCTGCACGTTTTCCTGGACTGGGCTGAAAGCATTCCCTCTCTCTCAGAACTGCCCTTGTCTGGTTGTGTATGAGTTTGCATGCTTGTTTGTGTAATTACTATAGAATATTTACTGACGTTTTATCAATAGCATTTCAGGATTTTGGGATGCTGAGCAAATGGAACTGTAGTCTGTTATGTTTTGTGTCAGACAGTATTTTGTTTGATTTGAATCGTGTCCATAGGAGGTTAGAAGACCTAGAATCACCTCAGCAGTTGGACGTTTTCTGACTGGATCGCCAGGCTCCCCTGCCTCAATCGATCTGTCAGGTTCCCGTGCCCCAGCTGACACGACAGGTTCCCGTGCCTCAGCTGGCATGAAAGGTTCTCGCACATTAGCAGGGTTGGCCGGTCAGCAGGGGGTACTGTCACGTATACTCCCTCTCCGGCCTCTAGGTCATCAGGCTGCTGATTATCCCGCACACCAGTCACCATTGTCTCGCACACCTGCGCCTCATGACACTCACCTGGACTCCATCACCTCCTTGATTATCTTCTCGATACAGTGAGGGGAAAAAGTATTTGATCCCCTGCTGATTTTGTACGTTTGCCCACTGACAAAGAAATCATCAGTCTATAATTTTAATGGTAGGTTTATTTGAACAGTGAGAGACAGAATAACAATTGAAAAATCCAGAAAAACGCATGTCAAAAATGGCTCCCAGGTGTCTTTTATACAGGTAACGAGCTGAGATTAGGAGCACACTCTTAAAGGGAGTGCTCCTAATCTCAGCTTGTTACCTGTATAAAAGACACCTGTCCACAGAAGCAATCAATCAATCAGATTCCAAACTCTCCACCATGGCCAAGACCAAAGAGCTCTCCAAGGATGTCAGGGACAAGATTGTAGACCTACACAAGGCTGGAATGGGCTACAAGACCATCGCCAAGCAGCTTGGTGAGAAGGTGACAACAGTTGGTGCGATTATTCGGAAATGCAAGAAACACAAAATAACTGTCAATCTCCCTCGGCCTGGGGCTCCATGCAAGATATCACCTTGTGGAGTTGCAATGATCATGAGAACGGTGAGGAATCAGCCCAGAACTACACAGGAGGATCTTGTCAATGATCTCAAGGCAGCTGGGACCATAGTCACCAAGAAAACAATTGGTAACACACTACGCCGCGAAGGACTGAAATCCTGCAGTGCCCGCAAGGTCCCCCTGCTCAAGAATACATATACATGCCCGTCTAAAGTTTGCCAATGAACATCTGAATGATTCAGAGGACAACTGGGTGAAAGTGTTGTGGTCAGATGAGACCAAAATGGAGCTCTTTGGCATCAACTCAACTCGCTGTGTTTGGAGGAGGAGGAATGCTGCCTATGACCCCAAGAACACAAGAAACATCTGACCCCTGTGATTGCCAACAAGGGTTTTGTCACCAAGTACTAAGTCATGTTTTGCAGAGGGGTCAAATTCTTTTTTCCCTAATTAAAATGCAAGTCAATTTATAACATTTTTGACATGCGTTTTCTGGATTTTTTTGTTATTCTGTCTCTCACTGTTCAAATAAACCTACCATTAAAATTATAGACTGACCATTTCTTTGTCAGTGGGCAAACGTACAAAATCAGCAGGGGATCAATTACTTTCTTCCCTCACTGTATCTGTCACTCCCCTTGGTTCTTTCCTCAGGTGTTATTGACTCTGTTTCATGTCGGTGCTTTGTTTGTGTTTCGTGGTCATTGTTTATTTTATTTATTAAAACACTCCCTGAACTTGCTTCCCGACTCTCAGCACACTCATTACAGTATGTGTGCTATGGTGAAGGATATGTCAAGATGTCATGCTCAATGTTTTTATGCTGTATTTTTTTATTTGTTTGTTTGTGGAAAAAATAAATACAACTTTAATATAAAAAAAAATGTACCTACTGTTTTACCCAACTTCATATGTATATAATGTATTCTAGTAAAGGCTCATCCTATATAACTTCTGCTGTACACACCTTTCCTATTCATATACTGTCCATAATGTCTATACACACCATCATATACATATTTATGTTCCGGACACTGTCATTGCTCATTCTAATATTTCTATATTTCTTAATTCCTTTCTTTACATTTTGGGATTCGCGTTTATTGTTTTACGGCACTGTTGGAGCTAGGAACATACGCATTTCGCTACACATGCAAAATATGTATAGGTGACCAATAACATTTGATTTGATGCTGTATCGTTGTTTACTATAGCCTTTATTGTTGTGCAATGAAACACATTTCACCCCTTTCTCTATAACCCAGGGAGGTCTCGCTTTGTGTGTGTATGTGTGAAACACAACAGTTCACTTATGGTAGTACAGGGAGGTCTCGTCCGGAGTGAGATTGGGTGAGTGAGGCGATAGAGAGAAGGGGCACTAATATTAGTGGAAATATTTGAAAACCAATATTATAGGAGAATTTATGAACAGTATTACACAGACATCAATTCAGAGTTCTGTTAGTGTAAGTCCATGGAAGCTTTTATGAATGGAGAAACAACAAACTACCACAGTGACCAACACATTACAGCACCAACACTGACTGTGAGAAATCCTGCTTCAAGTTGATATAGGTCTTTCTGAGCTCTGTTTTATTATAGTTCTCTCAACACTGTTTTGTTATAGTTCTCTCAACACTGTTTTATTATAGTTCTCTCAACACTGTTTTATTATAGTTCTCTCAACACTGTTTTATTATAGTTCTCTCAACACTGTTTTATTATAGTTCTCTCTTAACAATGTTTTATTATAGTTCTCTCAACACTGTTTTAATTATAGTTCTCTCAACACTGTTTTGTGATAGTTCTCTTAACACTGTTTTATTATAGTTCTCTAAACACTGTTTTATTATAGTTCTCTCAGCACTGTTTTATTATAGTTCTCTCAACACTGTTTTATTATAGTTATCTCAACACTGTTTTGTTATAGTTCTCTCAACACTGTTTTATTATAGTTCTCTCAACACTGTTTTATTATAGTTCTCTCAACACTGTTTTGTTATAGTTCTCTCAACACTGTTTTATTATAGTTCTCTCAACACTGTTTTGTTATAGTTCTCTCAACACTGTTTTATTATAGTTCTCTCAACACTGTTTTATTATAGTTCTCTCAACACTGTTTTATGATAGTTCTCTCAACACTGTTTTATTATAGTTCTCTCAACACTGTTTTATTATAGTTCTCTCAACACTGTTTTATTATAGTTCTCTCAACACTGTTTTATTATAGTTCTCTTAACACTGTTTTATTATAGTTCTCTCAACACTGTTTTATTATAGTTCTCTCAACACTGTTTTATTATAGTTCTCTCTTAACACTGTTTTATTATAGTTCTCTCAACACTGTTTTATTATAGTTCTCTCAACACTGTTTTATTATAGTTCTCTCAACACTGTTTTATTATAGTTCTCTCAACACTGTTTTATTATAGTTCTCTCAACACTGTTTTATTATAGTTCTCTTAACACTGTTTTATTATAGTTCTCTCAACACTGTTTTATTATAGTTCTCTCAACACTGTTTTATTATAGTTCTCTCTTAACACTGTTTTATCATAGTTCTCTCAACACTGTTTTAATTATAGTTCTCTCAACACTGTTTTATTATAGTTCTCTCAACACTGTTTTGTTATAGTTCTCTTAACACTGTTTTATTATAGTTCTCTAAACACTGTTTTATTATAGTTCTCTCAACACTGTTTTATTATAGTTCTCTCAGCACTGTTTTATTATAGTTCTCTCAACACTGTTTTATTATAGTTCTCTCAACACTGTTTTGTTATAGTTCTCTCAACACTGTTTTATTATAGTTCTCTCAACACTGTTTTATTATAGTTCTCTCAACACTGTTTTATTATAGATCTCTCAACACTGTTTTATTATAGTTCTCTCAACACTGTTTTGTTATAGTTCTCTCAACACTGTTTTATTATAGTTCTCTCAACACTGTTTTATTATAGTTCTCTCAACACTGTTTTATTATAGTTCTCTCAACACTGTTTTATTATAGTTCTCTCAACACTGTTTTATTATAGTTCTCTCTTAACAATGTTTTATTATAGTTCTCTCAACACTGTTTTAATTATAGTTCTCTCAACACTGTTTTGTTATAGTTCTCTTAACACTGTTTTATTATAGTTCTCTAAACACTGTTTTATTATAGTTCTCTCAACACTGTTTTATTATAGTTCTCTCAGCACTGTTTTATTATAGTTCTCTCAACACTGTTTTGTTATAGTTCTCTCAACACTGTTTTATTATAGTTCTCTCAACACTGTTTTATTATAGTTCTCTCAACACTGTTTTATTATAGTTCTCTCAACACTGTTTTATTATAGTTCTCTCTTAACAATGTTTTATTATAGTTCTCTCAACACTGTTTTAATTATAGTTCTCTCAACACTGTTTTGTTATAGTTCTCTTAACACTGTTTTATTATAGTTCTCTAAACACTGTTTTATTATAGTTCTCTCAACACTGTTTTATTATAGTTCTCTCAGCACTGTTTTATTATAGTTCTCTCAACACTGTTTTATTATAGTTCTCTCAACACTGTTTTGTTATAGTTCTCTCAACACTGTTTTATTATAGTTCTCTCAACACTGTTTTATTATAGTTCTCTCAACACTGTTTTATTATAGATCTCTCAACACTGTTTTATTATAGTTCTCTCAACACTGTTTTGTTATAGTTCTCTCAACACTGTTTTATTATAGTTCTCTCAACACTGTTTTATTATAGTTCTCTCAACACTGTTTTATTATAGTTCTCTCAACACTGTTTTATTATAGTTCTCTCAACACTGTTTTATTATAGTTCTCTCAACACTGTTTTATTATAGTTCTCTCAACACTGTTTTATTATAGTTCTCTCAACACTGTTTTATTATAGTTCTCTCAACACTGTTTTATTATAGTTCTCTCAACACTGTTTTATTACTAGAGTTAATAGCTAATAGAGATAATTTAAATGTTGCTGGTGTATTTTATGTTGTGTATTGTTTCAACATAACATAGCGTCAGTCGTGTATTTAGCCTAGTAGACATACTCACATAGAACCACATGGGGGTTAGCAACATGCTTTCTTAAACTGTAGAAGAAAACATGATTGACTGTTGCCAAGAAAAACAGTTCAAGTCCTGAGAGCTAAAACCAATTACCTCTGTTATTACGCCAAGTATGTGTCACTGGTCAGGGAATACTGTGTGTGTGTGTGTGTGTGTGTGTGTGTGTGTGTGTGTGTGTGTGTGTGTGTGTGTGTGTGTGTGTGTGTGTGTAATCTAGAGTAATAGGAAGTCTAATACACTTTGTCCTTGACAGATGTGATAATGGCTTACTTACTGGCTACAACATTGGTAGATAATGTTTTACCAAGGGTGGTCTATCCTTGTCTCACTCTCTTTCCATCTCCCTCACAGACCGCTAAATGCTTTACTTAGGGTAGTCTTCGGAGGGAAGTGCTCCGGGCAGAGAGAGAGAGAGAGAGAGAGAGAGAGAACAATTTGAGGGAACATTCCTCTGGTACTGTATATGAGTCTCATCAGAAAGACACAACAAATGGGGTTCCATTATAATGATTCCCAAATGATTTGCTGGGGACTCTGGTACGTCGGTCATGACCAGTCCTTGTTGGGTCATGGCTGGTACTTCAGAAACAGGATTTTGTATATTTTAGTGACATGCTTTTGGGTTGGGTGTGTCACGGTTCAGAACATTTTGGCAAAAACAGTTTAGTAATTCAAAGAGGAATGCTGTAATTTTGATGAGACATCATTTTGTAGGGCTGAACACCACACACTGTAACTGAACTTAACACCATCCAGACTCTCCATGGTGTGTGTGTGTGTGTGTGTGTGTGTGTGTGTGTGTGTGTGTGTGTGTGTGTGTGTGTGTGTGTGTGTGTGTGTGTGTGTGTGTGTGTGTGTGTGTGTGTATAGAACTATTAGCTTTGGATCTGTCACTATCATAACCATTTCCCATTGGCCCCTTCACCGTGTGCCTCCCACCCTGCCAAATATAATAGTTACTGTTGGTCCGCCAGGAAACACACACACAGACGAACACACACGCTCACACACCTAATGTAGCCTGCCAGGAAACAGGGATGTTAGCTTAACCTGCATGGCACTGGCTGGGCAACCAACTCTCTCACTTCTTCCATCTTTACTTCTCTGCCTTTCTCTCTCTCTCTCTCCCTCTCATGTGCTCTATCTAGATGAATGGTGCCTTCAGTATTAGAGTGTCTAGTGTAAAGTAGAGCCATAGTTACATATTCTCCAGAGACAGTTAGTAGGTCTGAGGTCAAAGCCTCCATTGACTGACATACCAAACCAAACCCCACCCAACTGCACAAACTGCACACGCGTGCACGAGCACACACACACACACACACACACACACACACACACACATACACACACATACACATACACATACACACACACACATACACACACACACACACACACACACACACACACACACACACACACACACACACACACACACACACACACACACTCTCTCTCTCTCTCGCTCTCTCTCGCTCTCTCTCTCTATTTCTATCATGGCACATACATGATCTGACCTGACGTTTTTCTAATACTTTAATGGGGCTGTACCTCTCTCTGACATTCTAACTCACTCTCTCCAATAGTGTTTAGTAGAGCTAAGCCCACTGCCTCCTTCCTCATATCTATAATCTCTATCAGAGCTGGCTGAGAGGGTTGTTGATCTCATAACACTTGAGCTTCCCTCTCTGTTAACACTGCATTCTTCAACACAGATTCTGCAGAGGCACTGATAGAATGCTTTGTGTGTGTGTGTGTGCCTGCGTGCGTGCGGGCGTGTGTGTGTGTAATATGGGTGTTCAAGCGTGAACTTTACTTGCCTGGTCTAGATCTTGTCATCACCCCCTGATGTGAGGGAGGAAGATCCCCCACAACGACTAAATGTCTTACACATAAACACACACACCCTGATACATTATCTAGAGGCTGAGACGCTTCATCCAAATAAACATCAGTCTGTTTTATCAATCCCTAATCGTCTTCAGTACTAGTCTTGAAAACCCGACCCTAGGCAACACAGTGAGTACGAACAAATTGCAAGGCAGACATGCCAGAACGTTGGGATTCAAAACCAAAGTTTGCAGGCAAAACCTTGCAAGCTATCTATCCCCTTGCGAAATGCACTCAGAGAGAAATAACCTCCCTGATCGCCATCTTGCTCGCTACTATTTAGTATTTTATTCAAGCTGATAAAGTAATGATGTAGGCAGTGACGTAGTTCTTCTGCCAAAGGAATCCATCATTGAAACCAGACCCTAGTCTTTGTTTTGCCCAGTGCCAGATTTTCGAGACTACTTCAGTACAGGGCTATAGAGAGATGGGTGTGTGTTGTGGATGGATTCATGCCCAGCCAGGTCACCTGTAAAACAAGTCAGTATTCGACGTCCATCCATATCTGAGGTTGTCGGGAGATGACCGGCCACTAGGGGCAACAGTGAGCACTGTTATCTTCATGTAGGTTTCAGTTTTGCTAGGCGTTGTGGACGGTGATGGCAGATGGGTGTAAGGATCTGCCTCTGGTGCCAAAGGTCTCATGTGAGCAGAGTTGAGCTGTTGGAAATCCTGCTCCTCCCTTTATCAACTCCATGTCCTTTCCAACCGCTCTGCGCTCACAGGAAAAAACACTGCCTCTCCAAATTCGCTCTTTTATTTAAAATCACAATTTAACCAAGACCCATCTATTTTTCTGATTACCTGGACCTACCATTTGGTTTTGAAATATTGAAAACAAGCTTTATGAATTTGAATTTGATGTATTTGAATAAACATGGAAAGTTGAATTAACAAGCGCACATCATTTCAAATAGGCTACATGTCATATTAAACAGCATATAAACATTCTAAATAGGTCAGGAGCCAGACAGGGCTTTCAATTATTTCAAGGCTCTAGCCTACAAAGAAATACATTGTGAAGCATTTGCGAGTGCGACTCAAAAGGCTGGTAGGGACATACCTTTGAAATCATTTTTTAGAATTCATGTTAAGAAACATGAGTTTCGCCCATCTGTGGCTTCAGGCTCAAGTGATGGTGCCTGGAGAGCAGGCCAGCAGCTGAGAATATCCTCTCTTCACTTGCAGAGCCGCTGGGGATGATAAACATCTTTTTGGAGACTATTTTTCCAGGCTGGGCAGAGAGGCACAGTTAAAAAATAATAATATTCTATAGGTAGGCCTAAATGTTTTTAAGCAAAATAATTCAATCAAAATTACATTTTCTTTGAGCATGGGAATATGCCAGGCCTATTGGGCCAAAATCAATTATGGCATATTGTATAGATAATCAATAATGTATGCACTCGCTCTGGATAAGGGCGTCTGCTAAATTAGAAACATTTAAAAAAATGTAGAATAAAAATGAATCAAATGTTTAAGAGATCAGATTTTTATTTTATAAATATTTTGCTACAATGACATACTTAGTTATTGACCCACCTCGTTCCTTTCTTTTAGCAAGTGCACGCAGTAAGTACCCATCATGCTTTCGGTATACATGTGTTTTCAGATTCTACAATGATTCTTTAGTTGTGGACACTACATCACCACACTCCCTCTCTTGCTCGTGGTCCTCATCTTTCTAAGTCACCTTGATTTAGCACCTGTGTGTTTTATCAGTTTCTTTATGAATTTATTTAGCGAACTCCATGACATTAGCTAAAGCAGGGGTGCTATTGCAGCACACAAGTAGACTACAAATGCATGCTGGGCCGGGCATGCCCTGAGCTTGTGAAGTGAGTGCTACTGGAGCGAAATTGGTGCGGGTGAAAAGGCCAACTCTCCAGCCTTTGAGAATCTGGCTCCGCACTCCAGTCAAATCAGGCACACTCCGAACCTCGCTCCGGTCCAGCTCTGCTCCGCTCACATACTCTGGTTCCCATCCAGCGATAGAAAGTTGTTTCTACCCCAAACCTTAACCCTTACCTTAACCATTCGCAGTTAATGACGAACCTTAAGACTTCTGAGTTAATGCCTAAACTTAACCCTAACCTTAAAAGTTTCTAGTTAATGCCTGAACTTAACCATAAACACTTTTGAAATTTGACGTTTGGAACTACTTCAAAATGTGACGTTTGAGAAACATCGATTCTGACTTGAGACTGTGAGAGCTAGTTGTACTGCCTCAGCTCTGATTCCTGTTTGTCTAAACAGGGGTGATATGGTGTATCTCTGCCAATTTGGGGATACATTCCACATAACTCTCTTTCTCTTTTGCTTTCTATCTAACTTGGCAACTTGGATAAATGTTTTCTGTTGTAGAATGTGTATGTAGAATGAATCACATTCATTCATTTAGTCTGACATTATTTATGTTCAACCTAGACAGGTTGATGTATGTTATCTGTGTGTGGGGGGGCAGAGAGAGAGGGAGAGAGGGAGGAGAGAGAGGGAGGTAGTGAAAGAGAGATGGTGAGAGAGGGGAGGATCTGCATTCTGAACCTTCATTTGTGATTGGTTAGTTAATCATTAACAAGATGGAATATGTGGGATGTGTTGGGATGTATCACTGCAAGGAAATACCGAACGTTATGAGAGTTCAGGACACTGCAGTGTTATTAGTTACTCAACCCTACAGGTCTCTCCCCTTGTCACCCTTAGTCTCACCCCTAGTGTCACCTCTGAACCTCTACTGACTAAACAATAACCAATAAGTCAATGTCCTCTCACTGTAGGCTGCCCCTAAACACTTTGCTGTACTCTCTATCCATCTGTCTTGTCTAACGGCAGTATTATTGGTATAAACTTGGTCTTAACAGCTCTCTGATGTAGCGTTAAGAGACAGACATGACTTAGAACATTTATAACAGAAGATAAACCTTCAGGCTCTGATCAGGCCCTACACCCAAACAAGGGCACTGCGTTCATCCACCTCTGGCCTGCTCGCCTCCCTACCTCTGAGGAAGCACAGATCCCGCTCAGCCCAGTCAAAACTGTTCGCTGCTCTGGCACCCCAATGGTGGAACAAGCTCCCTCACGACGCCAGGACAGCGGAGTCAATCACCACCTTCCGGAGACACCTGAAACCCCACCTCTTTAAGGAATACCTGGGATAGGATAAAGTAATCCTTCTTAACCCCCCCCCAAAAGATTTAGATGCACTATTGTAAAGTGGTTGTTCCACTGGATATCTTAAGGTGAATGCACCAATTTGTAAGTCGCTCTGTATAAGAGCGTCTGCTAAATGACTTAAATGTAAATGTAAAGGAATTGTTGATACTGGGTCATCAGCCTAATGCAGAACCATGGGCTAGAATCATTTTGGCATTTAGGTACAGATACCAGATCTTCATTTGATCATAATGTCGTTGCAGGAATTTTAATGCAAACTTGTAGTGTATTTGAAGTTTTAAAAGGCTTCTAAATGTTGTAATTTTCATAAAGAATTTTTGACATTTATCAACCCCTACAAATAAGGTTGATTAATTATAATCCACATAATAATTCACATTTCCTGTTGCTGCAGTATTATTTTCCTGCTGTTGCAAACTGGCTCAAATTTAGGCCCTACATCTATACATAATGAAATGAGTTTAGCATGAGAAAGAAAGAGACAGATAGAGAAGGAGAGTGGGAGAGAAGCGAGGAGAGAGAGACTTTAGAAAGAAGGATGGATGTGTGAAAGACGACGGCTGTTTTTGTTGACCTTTTGTTTTGGTTAAACAGATTTAGATGGACACAAAAGAAGAGGCAGGGACAGGCAACAGCTGATGTAGGCCTGGTTCAGAGAACAGCATGCTTTTAGGGTACCATGTAGAAACAGCTGAATACTCACACACACACACACACACACACACACACACACACACACACACACACACAGGGATAGACAGGAATAGAGAGAGGAAGCGAGAGGGAGAAAGAGAGGAAGAGAGAGGGAGAGAGAGAGAGAGAGAGAGAGAGAGAGAGAAGAGAGAGACCTCCCTTAACTCTTTAACTCCTGACATTGCTTTCCTCCTCCTTTCAGGATGGTTGAGGAACAGTAGCAGAAGAGAGAAGAAAACCTCTACTCTCTCATCATGAAGACTAGAGGAACAAATCCTGATCCTTGGGAGAGGAGCCAGGGTGAGAGGCTGTCCGGGAGCTCCGCTGGAAGTCAGGGGAGGATTAGGCTGTCTCTAGCCCACCCAGGGCTGCTGCTTCTGGGGATAGTACTGCTGGTCCTCCTGCCCTCTGGAGAAAGTGTCAAACAGAATGTACCCAGAGTCAAACTCAGTTACAAAGGTAAGAGACTAGGATATATGGTACAATAATGAAATGCTGATGCACAGATGGCCGAGTGATGGCTATTATTTAGGACAAATTAAAGAATCATGTTTAATATGTGACTTAACCACATTAATTTGCTTCTACTAGTTTTAATAGATGTTTTAGCTGGGAGGATGAACTAGCTATGACCCACAAGTAGGTCCTCAACCAACATTTTGGGTACCAGCGGTCTAAATTTAGGTTGGCATGGGTTGTTGGTAGCATGCATTAACCAGGAAATGACCGCCACATCTACACAGAGAGAATATGATATCTACAACAGAGGTAGAACATAATACTGTACATGTAGCAGTGCAACACACACAACAGCTATTTCTCTATCATCGTGCCAGCTACTTCAACTACTCCTCTATGTTAACACCAGCTACCTGCAGTATTTTCTATTCTCAGCTGCGGTGAATTACCCATAAATGAGCCGTTCTCTGGCCCACTGTCCAGAGGATTGTTCTGACTTCTAGCTCTCTCTTCTTCCCTCTCTTTTCGATTGTTTTACTTTTGTCTTTCTTCACTTTTCTTTTCGGCTCCTGTGAGTTCGACCATAGGGATCCTAACTGTTATCAGAACACACATACACACATACAACATGTAAAAGCTCCCTTGGTCACTGTGTTAATAGATATGAGGCGTAAAAGATCACTTGAAAACAGAGAGAGTGATGTCGGGGGTCCATGCTGTTGGGTTGTGTTTATCATGTTATACAACTACCATAACTCTACATGCAGTCTTTTTAGCCTCCACAGTATTGGCAATTTTAGTCTCTACTGTAAGGTAAATGTAATTTCCACCCTGTTAACATGTTAAATCTCTGAAGCATTTATAGTGAAAGATGATGAATATGCAAACATTTAATTTGTTTTAAATACACATGTACTTTATAGAGTTCTATATTTATACAGAAATAAAGAATTAGTATGCGTATATCATGAAGTTCTTCATTGAAGTATGCAGCTCAGCTGGGCCTGGGTCTGGGGTAGCTGTGGTCCTCTGTGTGTGTCAGTGTGTTTAGTGTTGGGTAAACTAGAGACTGTGTTTGTTTTGAGCCCCAAAAGGGAAGCTATGGCTCCTTAAAAATCCATTTTAGCTACAAAGCAAAAATAACATTTGAACTTTAACAAAACCCCTACAGTAACGCAAACTCCTAAACCACTCATACAACCTCATTACAAGCTTTACTCTAACGCCCTGATGTCTGTGCAACCCCACTGCAACCCCACTGTAACCCGTACTTCAACCCCACTGCAACCCCTACTTCAACCCCACTGCAACCCCTACTTCAACCCCACTGCAACTCCTACTTCAACCCCACTGCAACCCCTACTTCAACCCCACTGCATTCCCATTGCAACCCCACTGCAACCCCACTGCAACCCCTACTTCAACCCCACTGCAACCCCTACTTCAACCCCACTGCAACCCCTACTTCAACCCCACTGCATTCCCATTGCAACCCCACTGCAACCCCACTGCAACCCCAACTTCAACCCCACGGCAACCCCTACTTCAACCCCACTGCAACCCCACTGCAACCCCACTGCAACCCCTACTTCAACCCCACTGCAACCCCTACTTCAACCCCACTGCATTCCCATTGCAACCCCACTGTAACCCCAACTTCAACCCCACTGCAACCCCTACTTCAACCCAGACCACCAAACCCTGATCTAACTCATAACCCCTAAACCCCCAACACAAATTCATCACTCACTAGTTCACATTCACTACTCTAACCCCTATACAAACCCCCTCACCCCAATTCCAACTCTCACTCCCTAACCCTAACCTCCTGCCCTGGCCGAGTCTATTACAAACCCAGCATGGCTGAAAATATACGCTCCTTTACATGTTGATCATTTCCAACATAATTACATTGTAGTACATAAATTGAGTAGGAATAATAACTGCCTTAAACACTGTTTATTTAGCAAATTGGCCTGTAGAAATATGAATGTTCAGCTCTGCAGCTTGTGTTGTTTCATGCCAGTTGAAAACATGCCATATTTTTATTTAACTAGGCAAGTCAGTTAAGAACAAATTCTTATTTACAATGACGTCCTAGGAACAGTGGGTTAACTGCCTGTTCAGGCACAGAACAACAGATTTTTACCTTGTCAGCTCGGGGAATTCGATCTAGCAACCTTTCGGTTACTGGCCCAACGCTCTAACCACTAAGCTACCTGCCACCCCATATAATTCAGCAAAACGAATACATTACAGTCATTTGTTTATTGGACCAAAATGCTCACGTTAAATCCATTTATGATTATCATGAAGCCTCACTTGTGTGTCCCAATCTTCATATTACTTTGGCTTTGGTCTTCCAACAACATGTGGGAGGAAACAGCCCAATAGCTGCTCTAACTGCTGTGTGAATAGTATATATTCAGTAGCCGGTATCACCGTTATAGCCCCTGTCTGCCCTAATAATCAGATGCGCTCATAAATGTGCTGATAGTAACGGAATGGTTTAGAGATCTCAAGTTATGACGCTGCGTGCATTTCATCAAATGCTAAATAATGCGCGACTCTGGTTATTTTCCTATGTTTGGTCCGGACTGTGTTCTCACCAGCAGCGAACCGCACCATGGTACGAATTGAATCGGACCGAGACCACCCTTTTTGAGCGAACCACGGTGTGTTGCTTTAGTGTGCTCCCGAGTGAGGATAGAATGTTCATACCAGTCCAAACGAACAGAACTAATGGGGTAAATGCACCAGGGTTCGGAAAACCGCACCTGAAAGCCCTCTGCGAGTGTATTAACTTCTCTGCCCCCAGGCTTTGGGGTGTCAGTACAGCTCCATGTTAGGTTGCCTCTGTCAAGTGGAGTGAAGGATGAAATCCATCAAAGCAAAATCATTCCTGATTGAACTCACACTTCAAAAACAACATCACCCCCTCTCTAAAAACACTGTTGGTGAAGTCAAATTCCATCAAAGTCAATCATATCCGTTTGAATGCACTCCTCCAAAGCATCGTCATCCCTTTATGATCACACGCTTCAAGCACACACATCATCCCTGGCTTAATGAACTGGATTTCAGAAAGCTGATTCTCAGTGAACTTTCCTCTCAATAACCATCAGCCAATGTTTCACCTCTACTCTAACAGAGGTGAAAGAGTTCAGGATTTTCTAAGAGGGAGAACAATCATTCAAGGTCTTCTGATATGCCAGCCCTAGCTCTAGCCCTAGCTCTAGCTCTAGCCCGAGCTCTAGCCCTAGCTCTAGCCCTAGCCCTAGCCCTAGCTCTAGCCCTAGCTCTAGCCCGAGCTCTAGCCCTAGCTCTAGCCCTAGCTCTAGCTCTAGCCCTAGCTCTAGCCCTAGCTCTAGCCTTAGCCCTAGCCCTAGCTCTAGCCCTAGCTCTAGCTCTAGCCCTAGCTCTAGCCTTAGCTCTAGCCCTAGCTCTAGCCCTAGCCCTAGCTCTAGCCCTAGCTCTAGCCCTAGCTCTAGTGCTCTGAAACCACTCTCTCAGTGTCTGTGCGGATCCATCATAAAAATATACTGTATGGCTACAGTACGGCTCCCGTCCAATGACACACAGCAAAATGATCCAAACAATCTTATCACAGCAGACTTTGTTATGACATGAGCTGTGACGACAGAATGAGGGTAAATGTGCTACTGTCATACTAGTGGCTCCTTGCCAATGTACAATAGGGACAGTTTGGCTATAATGTAACATTATAATAGGATAATGTATTAGGACAGTTTAGTTTATGAAATAATATGAGCATATATTCTACAGAGTTAATCTGACTGGCCCTCTCTCTATTAACTCATGTCAATCAGTTGTTCCATAACCCACATTCTGACCCAGATCAGGACAAGCACTTTTCTTTATAGCTAGGAATTCTATGAAACTGTAAAGCCACGTTCTCCATCTCTCTTTGCTAGAGGAACACTTCCATGTGTGGAAATGTCTGAGCCACGCTTTAGCTAATTCCTTTCTCTTGCATAGTTTGATGGGTCGATGGCTCTCTGATATTTTCACAGTGTTCCTATACAGTATAGCGGGAGTGTTAACCCTTACGCTAGTGAAGACATTCCTATCTGTCACAAGTGTATAGAGGATGAGTGTCACATCGTTCGTCGGAAGGAGCGGACCAAAGTGCAGCTTGTGCATCGTTCCACATATTTTATTTTCACTGTGAAACTATGCAAGATACACAAATAAACTAAAGAACAAAAACAACAAACCGTGACGAAGAGGTGCAACATACACTAACTCAAAAACAATCTCCCACAAACCCAGGTGGGAAAAACAACTACTTAAGTATGATCTCCAATTAGAGACAACGATGACCAGCTGCCTCTAATTGGAGATCATCCCCCCCCAAAAAAACATAGAAATACAAAAACTAGAACATAACAACATAGAAAATCTAAATTAGAAAACCCCCCTGTCACGCCCTGACCTACTCTACCATAGAAAATAACAGCTTTCTATGGTTAGGACGTGACAATGAGACAGTCGCAGGTTTAGAACTACTGAATTTATTAAAGCACAAAATATATATATAAGCGGGACGAAACCCAAAGTGCAAAATAATAAAGTACTCAGGAAAACAAGCAACATTTACAATGACCGACAAAGACAAATGACAGGGAGTATATATACAGTGATAGAGTGGGGATTGGAACCAGGTGTGTGTAATGATGACGAGACAAGTCCGGGGTTGATGAGAGAAGGGCGTTTGCCAGCAGCAGGTTCGGCAGCAGCTAGAAGGCCGGCGTCGCTGGTCGCCTGAGCTGGATAGAAGTGGGAGCCAAAGCGAAGGCTGGTGTGACACTATCTAAAAATAATGTTTAACATGGCATTGATTTAGTTTTACTGAAGATCACAAGGTTTTAACGCCATGATCTAATTAACTTCAGATTCTCTACAGACTATCTACAGACTATAAGTAAGATTTAAACTAACTATTTGCTAACCTTAACCCTTATCCTTAACCCTTATTCTAACCCTTGCCTTAACCCTTAGTTAACCCTTATTCTTAACCTAACCCTAACCTTAGCAAGCAGTTACTTATCAACATATAGTTTGTTGATAGTATGACCATCTCTAGACATCTACAGATGGATCATCCGGCCTCTCCAAATAAAGTGTGACCAAACTATAATGGATTTCCCTTCAGGATATCCATATGTCTATCATAAGCAGACACATCTTTGTTTCTGTCACTGTTGATTCCCATCCTCAGAAAACTGGATAGGGAGGAGAGGAAAGGAAGACTTTTAGTCACCATAGTTACCACACCCTGGGCTGTGGCACTGTAGCTGTCACACACACACACACACACACACACACACACACACACACACACACACACACACACACACACACACACACACACACACACACACACAAACACACAGTCCATCAGTGGGGTTATTTTAAGGCCTGATGCTAGCCGCTGGCCAGCGTGATATGCTATCTAACTCAAATAAACCAGTAGATCAGAGCTCCATGGGGATAATCAGGGGCTGCTGAATGGGGCTGAGGGCTCACCTCCCTGGGGAGTGACTGCAGAGAGAGGGGGGGCATGACTGGAGCCCAGAGCACTAAGCTAAGTGCTAACAATGATGCTAAGCAGGGTCTATCCCTGGGTTCCCATTGCTGCGTGTTTACAGTGCAGATTACAGAGTTAACCAAGGGCTAGCACGGCCGACCTCTAGGTTTAGTGTGGAGAGGGCATAGGGGCTCTGCATGCATGTGTGTGTGTGTGTTTGTGAGAAATAGAGAGAAAGAGATAAATGAGTGTGTGAGTGTGTGAGTGTGTAGGAGGAGGTATTAGGGGTTGAGGGAGGGGGTCTTAAACTTTAAATATTGGTTGTGAGTAACCCCCCCCCACACACACTGAGATCTCTGGAGTCACCAGCCTTCATTCACCCAGCATAGAAACAAAGTCAACATCACCTCAATGTGGGGGAGTCAGGGGTGAGGTAGGGTGTGTGTGTGTGTGTGTGTGTGTGTGTGTGTGTGTGTGTGTGTGTGTGTGTGCGCGCGAGCGTATGTGCTTGAGTCTGGGTCAGGTAAGAGAAGTAAAGTACCATGTTACCTACGGTGGTTTTAGGAAACTCACCCAAATCAATTACTCTGGACAAGAAAAGTACTCTCCTCCCAAACTTGATTTCTTGAAATATTTAGTCAATGTATGTGCTGCATAAAATAACGTTTGCATCAGCATTTGACCTATGGAGAGATTAGAATAGGTTAGACAGGTGAATGGATATGAAAACATGCATAAATACCTCTTACTGATCTGTCGTTGACACTCAGCCCTCATTTTATTTATGTTATTGTTTTTCACTTTAGAAAAAGTATTAATGGATGAGCAAGAGATATTCAAGGTTGACTTAGGGGTGGGGGGCAGGCGCTGAGGTGTAAGGATTACGCCACGTGCACACAGGTTATTACCGTACTGTACATTTTACGTGGTCTTCACAATCCATGGGCTGCATCACAACAAAATGAATCAGGCTGCACGTTAGCAACTTCTTCGGTGGTTTACTACTGGTACCACACAGCAACACACAAGTAAAAAAAATCCAACGCATGCGGCACACTGCACGCTAGTCCGGCAGATGAGTCGCAGCAGTGCAGATTGCCTCCCAATGAAATAAATGGATTTATGCCGCAGCGCATACAGTTTGACACAACCGGTGTGCACGAGGGATTAGTGTATGGAATTATTGGAGCTATTCCCCCCGTTACTCAAACTGTATCATTGATCATTGTTCAATCTGATGCTAGTCTTGACAGATATGTGACATCAGTTCAACAGTCAGATTTAACCATCTGGAGGTTGAGTGAAGATGTCAGGGATCTATGACAATGGTGATAGTGGGTTATTGATGATGATGCGTGTGTACACACACACACACGCATGCACGCACGCATGCACACACACACACACACACACACACACACACACACACACACACACACACACACACACCATGCATTAGAAGGATTTTCCATCTCTCCATCCAGTTAAGGTGTTGAATCGTGAGACAAGAGATTAGAACAGTTCATGCCAATACACACATTACTTTGCACTACCAGGTTCGGTAAACCATGTGTATTTTATGAATTCTAGACGTACCGGACCAAACTTTTTCCATGCATCAGAATGTGTGTATCTAAGTCTGCTGTGTGTCTTTCTCTACTGCTCACTCTCTCTCTCTCTCTCGCTCGCTCGCTCTCTCTCTCTCTCTCTCTCTCGCTCTCTCTCTCACTTTCATTCTCGCTCTCTCTCTCTCTCTCTCTCGCTCTCGCTCTCGCTCTCTCTCTCGCGCTCTCTCTCTCTCTCTCTCTCTCTCTCTCTCTCTCTCTCTCTCTCTCTCTCTCTCTCTCTCTCTCTCAATTCAAGGGACTACATTGACATGAGAAACATATGTTTACATTGCCAAAGCAAGTGAAATGGATAAATAAAAGTGAAATAAACAGTAAATATTACACTCACACAAGTCCCAAAAGAATAAAGACGTTTCAAATCTCTCTCTCCAAAGCTAATAGTTCACACACACACACACACACACCATGGAGAGTCTGGATGGTGTTAAGTTCAGTTACAGTGTGTGGTGTTCAGCCCTACAAAATGATGTCTCATCAAAATTACAGCATTCCTCTTTGAATTACTAAACTGTTTTTGCCAAAATGTTCTGAACCGTGACACACCCAACCCAAAAGCATGTCACTAAAATATACAAAATCCTGTTTCTGAAGGACCAGCCATGACCCAACAAGGACTGGTCATGACCGACGTACCAGAGTCCCCAGCAAATCATTTGGGAATCATTATAATGGAACCCCATTTGTTGTGTCTTTCTGATGAGACTCGTATACAGTACCAGAGGAACGTTCCCTCAAATTGTTCTCTCTCTTTCTCTCTAACTCTCTCTCTCAGAGCTGATCCAGGGTGGTAGTGTGTCAGTGTTCCTGAGTCCTACTGATGGTCTCCATTCCCACTCTGTGTTGTTGGATGAGGAGAGAGGCCGGCTGTTGCTGGGAGCCAAAGACTCAGTCTACCTACTGGACCCTGACAACCTCAGCAGAGCCCCCAGGAAGGTCTGCTTAAGCTACACCAGCAACACTCCTGGAGAACCATTGACTTTATTATGCAGGGAGTTTGGGGGAGCTATCTTTATCCAAATAGTTTAATAAAGTACATGGAATTGTGTGGGGATGGACAATCGAGAGCTTGGGACTATAAGGTTCTATCTGCAAAAAGATGATTCTGAGATAATTGGCTTTAAAGTTCCAAACCCTCGTTAGTTTGAATCGTGTCAGCAATTTTTATCTTGCATTCTTTTGAACTTAACAACATGAGTTTGGGTATTTCGAGTACTATATAGGTAGAGAACAATAAACAGAACAAGGCTGTGTCAATAACTCAATATTGGCAAAAATGTAGATAGAAATATGAAAAGAACATATGTAAGCCAGCACAGTATAATTTGGACGGGAATGTGAAAAAGGTATGAGCTGCACATATAGGAAACAGCCTTAGAATCTCTCCCTAGCAGAAAAGCCCTGGGCAGAACTCAAGTGTTAACAGCTGACTAGCTATTACCGTCTGCAGACACAAACTGCCACATCTCAGACCTGCCACACCTCAGACACTCATGGAATTACCCAACAATTACCCGCTTTCCGATAAGCTCACATACGTATGTTCCATGGAATCATTACTAGATACTAGATTTAGTTTCCCATCATTATATCTGTCATTTAAACAGTCATTTAAACAACTAGCCAACCTGACTGTGCTTGTGCTGCATATTTTCCACCTGACTATTGACACAGCTATGTGGAGTGGATCTGGGAGGAATGCAGCCTAATCAGTGATGTATTGTAGTCGTGGGAAGAGTTTGTAGAGTGGATGGAATTATCAACAGTCAAGTGCACTATGCTGTCTATCAGACTGTATAACTACTGAGCTTGACTTTGACCTAAAATAAGACCACACACATGCACGCGCGCGCACACACACACACACACACACACACACACACACACACACACACACACAGCTGCAGTTGGTAGAGCCATACATCAGAGGTTGTAGAAGTGAGTGTGTTTATGCAGCTGTGGTTGATCCCTGCGCCAGACATTTGAGTTTATTTGATCTTAATCTCGTTGATGTACTGTAAGTCTGAGTGCTGCTCTCTAAATGTTGCCTTTCTGGTTATTGATACTGATGCTGACTAGATAGTTAGACTAGAGTCTTCTGTGTGTAGAGCTGTGTGGATACAGTGAGGGAAAAAAGTATTTGATCCCCTGCTGATTTTGTACGTTTGAACACTGACAAAGAAATGATCAGTCTATAATCTTAATGGTAGGTTTATTTGAACAGTGAGAGACGGAATAACAACAAAATGTAAAAAAAAAAAACGCATGTGAAAAATGTTATAAATTGATTTGCATTTTAATGAGGGAAATAAGTATTTGATCCCTCTGCAAAACATGACTTAGTACTTGGTGGCAAAACCTTTGTTGGCAATCACAGAGGTCAGACGTTTCTTGTAATTGGCCACCAGGTTTGCACACATCTCAGGAGGGATTTTGTCCCACTCCTCTTTGCAGATCTTCTCCAAGTCATTAAGGTTTCGAGGCTGACCTTTGGCAACTCGAACCTTCAGCTCCCTCCACAGATTTTCTATGGGATTAAGGTCTGGAGACTGGCTAGGCCACTCCAGGACCTTAATGTGCTTCTTCTTGAGCCACTCCTTTGTTGCCTTGGCCGTGTGTTTTGGGTCATTGTCATGCTGGAATACCCATCCACGACCCATTTTCAATGCCCTGGCTGAGGGAAGGAGGTTCTCACCCAAGATTTGACGGTACATGGCCCCGTCCATCGTCCCTTTGATGCGGTGAAGTTGTCCTGTCCCCTTAGCAGAAAAAAACCCCAAAGCATAATGTTTCCACCTCCATGTTTGACGGTGGGGATGTGGTTCTTGGGTTCATAGGCAGCATTCCTCCTCCTCCAAACATGGCGAGTTGAGTTGATGCCAAAGAGCTCCATTTTGGTCTCATCTGACCACAACACTTTCACCCAGTTGTCCTCTGAATCATTCAGATGTTCATTGGCAAACTTTAGACGGGCATGTATATGTGCTTTCTTGAGCAGGGGGACCTTGCGGGCGCTGCAGGATTTCAGTCCTTCACGGCATAGTGTGTTACCAATTGTTTTCTTGGTGACTATGGTCCCAGCTGCCTTGAGATCATTGACAAGATCCTCTCGTGTAGTTCTGGGCTGGTTCCTCACCATTCTCATGATCATTGCAACTCCACAAGGTGAGATCTTGCATGGATCCCCAGGCCGAGGGAGATTGACAGTTCTTCTGTGTTTCTCCCATTTGCGAATAATCGCACCAACTGTTGTCACCTTCTCACCAAGCTGCTTGGCGATGGTCTTGTAGCCCATTCCAGCCTTGTGTAGGTCTACAATCCTGTCCCTGACATCCTTGGAGAGCTCTTTGGTCTTGGCCATGGTGGAGAGTTTGGAATCTGATTGATTGATTGCTTCTGTGGACAGGTGTCTTTTATACAGGTAACAAGCTGAGAGCCAGCTTTCTGGCTCCACATGCTGGGAGCCAGAATTCTTTCTGATTGAGAGGGGTCAAATACTTATTTCCCTCATTAAAATGCAAATCAATTTATAATATTTTTGACATGCGTTTTTCTGGATTTTTTTGTTGTTATTCTGTCTCTCACTGTTCAAATAAAACTACCATTAAAATGATAAACTGATCATTTCTTTGTCAGTGGGCAAACGTACAAAATCAGCAGGGTATCAAATACTTTTTTCCCTCACTGTATAACCATGCATAAGATAAATAGACAGAAATTAGACACACTCAGATAGACAAATGGAGTGCACATTCATAGGTGTATCTCATTTTCTTGAGTCTGTAACACATTATCTTACTGTCCTATTTCAGCTGGTAAAAATATGATATTTACAACTTTGGCTACATTGACATTTTACCATGGGTACCATGGAACTCAACATCATCTTTACTTACCTGATATAAAATGGTACCTGTTGCAAAAATGTTACTTATTTCAATGAATCCCAAACAAAACAAGTAATCACATGATATGCCAAGTTCTAAGTAAATTCCAGGTACATTTCAGATTGTGAGATCAGGCGTGACCCAGTACTCCTGTTGTGAAACCAATGCATTCATTGATTGGTGCTATAGGATTTATGTTTATGGGTTTCTCAAATCCAGCTCATGCCAAAATCTTCTCACGTGCCCAGACCTGTACTGTACTATACTGTACTGTAATGTACTGTGTACTCAGTATGTCAAATCATAAGACATAAGACTTGTTGTATGAATTCCATTCTGCTGGGCAATAGTATGGAATCTTAATACACTGATGTGCGTGTATGCATGTGTGGAGTCTGTGTAACCCCAGCGATAGCTCTCCTTGGTAGTGGGTTGGGGTGAACACGCTCAGAATATAAGCCAGTTATAACATGTGTGACCATCGGGTAGCCTACATACAAAGGACACAGAACATTATCCCCCTTTCCACATTAAGATCACTGTTAAGACAGGCTAATTCCTGTCTAGGTTTTAATAGCAGGAACCGTCACCGAGATTTACCGGGATATCCTCCCCAAACCCATTCTCTTTCCTGAGCTAACTAATGGCAAGAAACCAGTCAATTATAATAGATTATTTATATGAAATATGCAGCAGAGGTAACTCTGGGTCTTCCATTCCTGTGGTGGTCCTCATGAGAGCCAGTTTCATCATAGTGCTTGATGGTTTTTGCGACTGCCTTTGAAGAAATGTTTAAAGGTTTTGACATTTTCCATATTGACTGACCTTCATGTCTTAAAGAAATGACGGACTGTCGTATCTCTTTGCTTATCTGAGCTGTTCTTGCCATAATATGGACTTGGTCTTTTACCAAATAGGGCTATCTTCTGTAATTTCCCCATACCTTGTTAAAATACAACTGATTGGCTCAAACACATTAAGGAAAGAAATTCCACAAATTAACTTTTAAGAAGGCACACCTGTTAACTGAAATGCAATCCAGGTGACTACCTCATGAAGCTGTTTGAGAGACATTTACATTTTAGTCATTTAGCAGACGCTCTTATCCAGAGCAACTTACAGTAGCAAAGCCATACATTTCATTTCATGCATTTTTTTTTACTGGCCCCCCATGAGAATCAAACCCACAACCCTGGCGTTGCAAACGCCATGCTCTACCAACTGAGCCATAGGGAATGCCTAGAGTGTGCAAAGCTGTCATCAAGGCAAAGGGTGGCTTTTTGAAGAATCTCAAATATAAAATATATTTTGATTTGTTTAACTATTTTTGGTTACTACAAGATTCCATGTGTTATTTCATAGTTTTGATATCTTCACTATTATTCTACAATGTCGAAAATAGTAAAAATAAAGAAAAACCCTTGAAGGTGTTCTAAAACCTTTGACCGGTAGTGTATATCTAAAGAAATAAGACTGAACCTGCTGTTAAGGCTGTGTAAGGGAGGCGAAGTCAGGTGCAGGAGAGTAGAGAGTAGAGTAAATAGGCACGCTTTTATTTCGTTCAACAATAGGCACAAAAAATGGCATAAGTGCCCAAAAACACGGAACATAAACTATAAAAGTATCGCGCGTTAGCATACACCATTAACAATGAACAATTACACACAAAGACATGATGGGGAACAAAGGACTAAATACATGTAGATTGATTGGGGAATGAAAACCAGGTGTGTATGGAACAAGACAAAACAAATGGACATATGAAAAATAGAGCGGCGATGGCTAGAAAGCCGGTGACGTCGATCGCCGAACGCCGCCCGAACAAGGAGAGGAGCCGACTTCGGCGGAGTAGTGACAGTACCCCCCCTTGATGCGCGGCCCCAGCGGCGTGCCGACACAGGCCTCGGGGACGACCCGGAGGGCAAAGCGCAGGGCGAACCGGCCGGCGATGGTGAAACTCCCGCAGCAGTTTGGGATCCAAAACATCCGCAACCGGAACCCATCACCTCTCCTCCGGTCATAACCCTCCCGCTCCACGATGAACTGAAGGCACCCTGCCCGACGCCTCGAATCCAGAATGGAACGAACGATGTACGCCGGGGCCCCCTCGATGTCCAAAGGGGGCAGAGGGACCTACCGCACCTCAGATTCCTGGAGCGGACCAGCCACCACCGGCCTGAGGATAGACACATGGAACGAGGGGTTAATACGATAATCAGTGGGAAGCTGTAACCTATAACATACCTCGTTCACCCTCCTCAGGACTTTGAAGGGCCCCACAAACCGCAGACCCAGCTTCCGGCAGGGCAGGCGGAGGGGCAGGTTTCGGGTCAGAGCCAGACCCGGTCCCCCAGTGCGAACACCGGGGTCTCACTGCGGTGACGGTCCTCGCTGGTTTTCTGGCAAAGCGCGGCTCGCTGGAGGTGTACACGGGCGGCCTCCCATGTCTCCTCCGCGCGCCTGAACCAGTCGTCCACCACAGGAGCCTCGATCTGACCCTGATGCCACGGCGCCAGAACCGGCTGGTACTCCAATACACACTGAAAGGGGGAGAGGTCAGTGGAGGAGTGGCGAAGCAAGTACTGTGCCATCTCGACCCAGGGCACGAACGCCGCCCACTCCCCCGGCCGGTCCTGGCAATAGGACCGCAGAAACCTGCCCACATCCTGGTTGACTCTCTCTACCTACCCGTTACTCTCGGGGTGAAAATCCGAGGTAAGGCTGATCGAGACCCCCAGACGTTCCATGAACGCCCTCCAGACTCTCGATGTGAACTGGGGACCCCGATCAGACACTATATCCTCAGGCACCCCGTAGTGCCGGAAGACGTGAGTAAACAGGGCTTCCGCAGTCTGTAGGGCGGTAGGAAGACCGGGCAGAGGGAGGAGACGACAGGACTTAGACAAACAATCCACAATGACCAGGATCATAGTGTTTCCCTGTGAAAGAGGTAGATCAGTTAAAAAATCCACAGACAGGTGTGACCACGGTCGTTGTGAAACGGGTAAGGGGTGTAGCTTACCTCTGGGCAGGTGTCTCGGAGCCTTACTCTGGGCACACATCGAGCAGGAGGAAACATAGGTCCTCACGTTCTTAGCCAAGTTGGGCCAGCAGTACTTCCCAGTCAGACAGCGCACCGTCCGACCGATCCCCGGATGACCAGAGGAGGGTGACGTGTGGGCCCAATAGATCAACTGGTCACGGACAGCAGACGAAACGTACATACGCCCGACCGGACACTGGAGGGGAGCGGGTTCTGTACGCAACGCCTGCTCAATGTCCGCATCCAACTCCCACATGACTGGCGCTACCAGGCAAGAGGCCGGGAGCATGGGAGTCTGATCCATGGGCCGCTCCTCTGTGTCATACTGCCGGGACAATGCATCTGCCTTCGTATTCTGGGAACCTGGTCTGAAGGACAGGGTAAATACAAAACGGGTAAAGAACATGGCCCACCTTGCCTGACGAGGATTCAGTCTCCTCGCTGCCCGGATGTACTCCAGGTTGCGGTGGTCAGTCCAGATGAGAAAAGGGTGTTTAGCCCCCTCAAGCCAATGTCTCCATCTCTTCAACGCTTTAACCACAGCCAACAGCTCTCGGTCCCCAACATCTTAGTTACGCTCCGCTGGGTTGAGCTTCTTCGAGAAGAAAGCACAGGGGCGGAGTTTTGGTGGCGTATCCGAGTGCTGTAAGAGCACGGCTCCTATTCCAGCCTCGGATGCGTCCACCTCCACTATGAACGCCAGAGAGGGATCTGGATGGGCCAGCACGGGAGCCGAAGTAAACAGAGCTCTTAGCTGCCCAAAAGCCCTGTCCGCCTCAGCCGACCACTGCAACCGTACGGGACCCCCCTTCAGCAGTGAGGTAATGGGAGCAGCCACCTGGCCAAAACCCCGGATACATCTCCGGTAGTAATTGGCAAACCCTAAAAATCGCTGCACCTCCTTTACCGTGGTGGGAGTCGGCCAATTACGCACGGCTGCAATGCGGTCACTCCATCTCCACCCCTGATGTTGAATTGCGATACCCTAGGAAGGAGACGGCCTGCTGAAAGAACAGGCATTTCTCAGCCTTGACGTACATGTCATGCTCCAACAGTCGTCCAAGTACCTTGCGTACCAAGGACACATGCTCGGCACGTGTAGCGGAGTATATCAGAATGTCATTGATAAACACCACTACACCCTGCCCGTGCAGGTCGCTAAAAATCTCGTCTACAAAGGATTGGAAAACTGATGGAGCATTCATCAACCCGCACGCATGACTAAGTACTCATAATGCCCTGAGGTGGTACTAAATGTTGTCTTCCACTCGTCTCTCTCCCGGATACGCACCAGGTTATACGCACTCTTGAGATCCAGTTTCGTGAAGAAGCGCGCCGCATGCATTGAATCAATCGCCGTGGCGATAAGAGGTAGCGGGTAACTGTACCTCACCGGGATTTGATTGAGACCTCTATAGTCAATGCACGGGCATAGACCTCCATCCTTCTTCTTCACAAAAAAGAAACTCGAGGAGGTGGGTGAAGTGGAGGACCGAATGTACCCCTGACGCAGGGATTCAGAAACATATGTCTCCATAGCCACCGTTTCCACTTGCGACATGGGATACACGTGACTCCTGGGAAGCGCAGCATCTGCCAGGAGATTTATCGCACAATCCCCCCGTCAATGAGGTTGTAATTGAGTCGCCTTCTTTTTACAGAAGGTGAGAACCAAATCGGCATATTCTGGGGGGGATGCACACGGTGGAGACCTGGTCTGGACTTTCCACCGTGGTAGCACCAACGGAAACGCCTACACACCTCCCCGAGCACTCTCGCGACGATCCCGTGAGAGCCCTCTGTTGCCAGGAAATAGTGGGGTTATGAAGAGCTAACCAGGGAAGGCCTAGTACCACGGGAAACGCAGGACAGTCAATGAGAAAGAGACTGATTTTCTCCGTGTGACCCCCCTGCGTCTCCATGGTCAGGGAAATTGTGGCTTCCCTGATTAGCCCGGACCCTAATGGTCGACTATCCAGAGCGTGAACCGGGAAAGGTCTAACTACATGAATAACGGGGATCCCTAAACTGAGGGCTAATGCTCTGTCATTAAAATTCCCAGCTGCGCCTTATGCTGGGAATGCGGGGAAAAATCAGGGAAACAAACAGATACAAACAGGTGATCAAGAGAGGACTCTGGATGAGTGTGGTGCGAACTCACCTGAGGTGACGCCAGAGTGCCCTGCCTGTTGCCTCGACTCCCAGAGGAACCAACACGGCACTGACCGGCGGTGTGCCCTCTGCGTCCACAGATGGTGCACGTGATGGCTCCTCTTCCAGTCTCCCTACGAGCAGCCCCTCCCAACTCCATGGGCACCAGAGCGGGGACGCTGGAAGATGGCACCAACAGAGCCGCCTCTGGACGTCCGCAGGTGACCAGCAGGTTATCCAACTGGATGGACAAATCCACCAGTTGGTCAAAGGAGATGGTGGCATCCCTGCAGGCCAGCTCACGTCGGACGTCCTCACACAGGCGGAACCGATAGTGGTCGATGAGGGCCCTGTCGTTCCAGCCTTCTCCGGCGGCCAAGGTCCGGAATTCCAGGGCAAAATGCTGGGCGCTCTTCGTCCCCTGCCTTAAATGGAAGAGCCGTTCCCCTGCCGCTCTACCCTCGGGCAGTATGGTCGAAGACGGCCCAGAAGTGACGGGTGAACTCCTCGAAGTGGTCCAACGCCACGCCTCCTTCTCCCCACACGGCGTTTGCCCACTCCAGAGCTCTACCTGAGAGACATGAGACGAGGGCAGAAACTCTCTCCCTTCCCGAGGGAGCTGGGTGCACAGTGGCCAGGTAGAGGTCCAGTTGTAATAGGAATCCCTGGGAGAGGCGAGAGGAAGGGAGAGGCGTATCCTTCTGGGACTGGTTCCGGACGGGACGGGTAGAGGTAACCCCGGTTGCGCTGGTCGAGGCACTGGGGAGACCTCCTGTCTCTCCCAGCGGTCCATAGTCTGGACAACGCGATCCTTCATGGCACCAAGATGATTTAACATAGCTGAATATTCCTGGACGCGCTCCTCGACTCCTCTAACCGGGGTACCTGCTCCTGCTGACTCCATTGTTGGTGTGTAATTCTGTTAAGGCTGTGTAAGGGAGGTGAAGTCAGGTGCAGGAGAGCAGAGTAGAGTAAACAGGCACACTTTTATTCCATTCAACAATAGGCACAAAAAATGATATAAGTGCCCAAAAACACGGAACATAAACTATAAAAGTATCACGCGTGAACATACACCATTAACAATGAACAATTACACACAAAGACATGATGGGGAACAAAGGACTAAATACATGTAGATTGATTGGGGAATGAAAACCAGGTGTGTATGGAACAAGACAAAACAAATGGACATATGAAAAATAGAGCGGCGATGGCTAGAAAGCCGGTGACGTCGATCGCCAAACGCCACCCGAACAAGGAGAGGAGCCGACTTCGGCGGAAGTCGTGACACCTGCTTCTGTTTGAGTGTCAAATGGCCTACTGAGCATTAAACCATAGGCAACCACAACATGTCGAATAAACAATTTCACACATTCTGCTGTTTTTAATCTTTGCTCTGCTGTAAAAAAGACTTTACACTTTTTTTGTTAGACCAGCCTCTGGTATTATTTATAATTTATTTAGTATTGTTTACACTGTTCCAAATTGTCAGAGATTGTATTTATAATAATAATAACCCTTGATCTCTTTCTTATTGTTATTATTACTGTTATTATTATGATCATCAGTATAATAAGTCATGTAGTTATCCTTAGTAGGCTTAGTATAGTAGCCTTGTATAACCACCATCGAGCTGTAGGCCTGAGAGCGCATTCTGTTTAGTCTTAATACCATAACTTACATAGGCCTATATTTCAATACTTATATAGGCTACTGTATCAATCAATCATTCATTACTTGATTTGAAAGGAAATCAAGCTTTTACTTTTTTTATAATAAAGCGACTCTTGAATAATTAGCATAAACAATTCCATTTCGGAAATTGCATTCATGAATGAATGTGACTGTTTTTAGTCTTTACTGTAATAAAGGCTTTACAAAACAGTAACTCGCTGTCGCTTTTTTTTAACACAGCGCAGCAATTCAGAGTACAATCAAATCAATTGTGGTTGTATTCGCTCTAGTCATTTGTGTGTCTTTATTATTTAATTAAACAGTGCACTTAAAGTATCAGAAAATCTCAGTGCATATAGTTGATTTGATTAAAACACATAGAATGTGTCTATATATGGAAAAATACACGTTTCAAAATGTTGACCAATTAATTGCTCAAAACAACAGATGACTTTCGGTCGTCCGGGGCCAGCCCTAGATAGGCTTAAAACAAAAATCTCAAAAACAACCTTATATTGCTGGATTCGTACATGCAACCTTTGGCACCAAGGCAGATTCTTATGCCCATCTGCCATCACTGCCCACAACACCCACAATGTGCTAGCAAAATCTAAACATACTTGAAGTTAACAGCGCTCACTGTTGCTCCTAGTGGCCAGTTTCCACGTAATCTCCCAATGTCCTCAGTCATGGCTGCATGTTGAATACTGACTTGTATCACGGGTGACCTGGCTGCACAATAAGTGGGTTATGTAACGAGGGGTTATGCATTCTATGGAAAATAATGAACAACGTGGAAGGTGTGTTCCACGACACACTAGCGGACCTTCCACAGAGTTGCATTATTTTCCAGAGAACGCATAGAGCACCGAGTTGATTATCCCTTTTATTCCATGGCCATAATTTAACACGTTTGCCACCAGAAACGTGTTCATTGGACACTAGAAATGTGTTCATTTGCCATTTGAAATGTGTTCATTTGACACTAGAAATGTGTTCATTGGACACTAGAAATGTGTTCATTGGCCAGTAGAAATGTGTTCATTTGACACTAGAAATGTGTTCATTGGACACTAGAAATGTGTTCATTTGCTAGTAGAAATGTGTTCATTTGACACTAGAAATGTGTTCATTTGCTAGTAGAAATGTGTTCATTTGCTAGAAGAAATGTGTTCATTTGCTAGTAGAAATGTGTTCATTTGCTAGAAGAAATGTGTTCATTTGCTAGTAAAAATGTGTTCATTTGCTAGAAGAAATGTGTTCATTTGCTAATAGAAATGTGTTCATTTGCTAGTAGAAATGTGTTCATTTGACACTAGAAATGTGTTCATTTGACACTAGAAATGTGTTCATTTGACACTAGAAATGTGTTCAACATCCACTGAAGTAGCAAGCAACTTTACTAGATAGCTACAGTAGTTTCCTTGGTAACCAAACAAACAGACCTGCTAGTTTAGCTAATCAAACCACCAGTCCTAGCTTGCTATTATGAAAATCGAATTCAACAATGCCAATAATATTTTCAATTGGACTTTTGCTTTCAAAAGCAGCTCAAACATAGAACATATAAGAATTAATTATAGCCATTTAAATGTACTGTGGTGATATACCATGCATTATAGGGAATTATACAATGGTTGGGTCTAATCCTGAGTGCTGATTGGTTAAAAGCGCATTCCAGCAGTGCCTATTCCACAAATTACCACCAGCTAAATCTATGACATTAAATGCCTATTTGCTCTGTTCCATCTGACTGTGCAATCCACTGTCTCATCAACCCAGCCAGGCAAATTATAAACTTAATCTCCACTATAAAAAGCATCTAGACATTATCTCAAATTTCTTTTAGACTAAGGTTTAGTTTTCAAAAGCGAAGATTTGTATAAACCTTACTGTCTGTTTCTCCAAGATTTGCAACATTGTTTCAATATTCAAAGTCGATCTCTACCTGTCCCACAGTAATGAACGTGTAGGAGTCGGGACAAGACAGACAGGCAGGCAGCGTTTCTCAGCCAGAGATCATGAACCAGACGGAATAATTTGTATAGGTATATACAAAGAAATGTAAAGGTAAAGGTAAAAGGAAACGAAGTGCAGCTAGTTTCCACTCTTTACAGCTTGTTGGAAGTAATTGTGTTAGCTGTGTTGTTGGCTAGCTCCTCTGAACAACAGTGTCCTGACTAGAGAGCACATTTTCTTTGCCAGGTGAATTCGCGCCTCATTAGCTCATTGTTATGGATGTATCCAAATAAATACAAATGCAACATCTGTTGTTATTCTGTCTGCACTGTTTGACGTGACTGTAAATTAGCCATAGTTGGCTAGCTAGCAAGCAAGGGATACAAACCTTGCTAGCCAGTATGGCAATGGAACATTTAAAGCGAACGACAGGGTCACGTCCATAGATACAGAACAAAAAGACTGAACGACTGGGTCACGTCTCTAGCATCTGAACCAATAGAACGAACGACCAGCCAGTTTGGGTAGCAACCCTAGATTTGTGTCAGGGCTATATCTTGTGGAAGGATGAAATAGTTTGAGTCAATTCATCAAAATATGTCAATCATTATTTTAATATGTTTGTATCAAAGTGATAATGCCCTCGAAGTCGGTGTTTGGAGGATATATTGGCACAACACCTTTGCTAATACGAATGTCATTTTCACTACTGTAATAACCTCATAATATTTTACCAGTCGGCCAGCAATGCTTCATAGGCATTCGTTAAAACGGCTACATCAATTAAATAGTGTGGTGACTTTGAGATAACTTTGAGTTGATTAAATTGCAGCGAATACAACAAGAATCTGTTAAATTAATTTGTATATTTTTCCATTTACAGTGGTATAATCATATGCAATTTATCCATTGGTTTTATATGCTTTTAAATAGCTCTTCTGGTTTTAACCAGAATACCAGGATTCCCGGTAATTTCTTGACATTTTCTCAGGAAGAACAATTTGTAAATTCTCTGGGAAAAAAATCTGATTTAAGTAAATTTTCTTCTCTGAGGGTTTTGTGCAGTATGCTTTGTTCTTATGTGTTGTGTGACATGGTTTTGGTAGCATCTGTTGTAGGATCAGGGTTATTATTTGAAGTGTGTTGTCTCTTACGTAAACCTCCCTGTCTATCTGTTCCCAGATCAGCTGGCCATCCTCCAGAGACACAGTTGAGATGTGTAAACTGGCAGGCAAGAATGCTCAAGTGAGTACAACCTGGAAAATGTCTGGCCTGACAGTAAAATCTCTATTCAGAGCACTAATTAAAATATAGTTTGTTTCTGTCTGTGTCTTATTGGTTCTTCTCCTCTGCTTCTCTCTCTCAGTTGGAGTGTGCCAACTTTGTGCGTGTGCTCCATAACTTTAACCATACCCATGTGTATGCCTGTGGGACAGGAGCCTTCCACCCGATATGTGCCTTCATTGTGATCTCAGGACGCAGAGTGGTAGGGTCAGGGAGAATTATACATGCATGGACGTACACATTCATACACGTACACACACATAGACACCCATAAACCAACCACACACATATACACACACACAGACAGACAGACAATACAGACACAACACACACACATACACACAGACACAAACTGCATTCCTTACTGCTTACACAGTCTCTCTCTGTCGCTCTCTCCAGGAGGGTGTGTTCCAGTTGTTGTCTGGTACAGTGGAGTCCGGGAGGTTGAAATGCCCTTACGACCCCTGGCAACCTTTCACGTCTGTCCTCACAGGTCAGACCACACCCCTACCATCTGACAGTTGATCTGCCCCACCCTGACTCCATCCTACTACAACCACATGCAGCCCTACATCCCACTCTCTCCTCTCCTGGTGATCAAAGCCCCTGTACACCACTCATGTACTCTCACACTCTAGGGCCCGACTCTCTGTTTTGAATATCAAAAAAAAAAGCTAAGCACTCTTGTCCAAATCAGCGTCTCTTGCAGGGATAATTATTTGTTAATGTAATAAACTAACGTACTTGGCATGAAACTATAAACACTCAGACTCAGAGTGTGTGTTTCTGTGACCCCCTGTCTCCCTCATGATGCTCTCTGCTATCCCAAAGGGGTGTGTGTGTGTGTGTGTGTGTGTGTGTGTGTGTGTGTGTGTGTGTGCGTGCGCGCGCGCGCGCGCGTGTGTGTGCGTGCGTGTAGGTGTACATGTTCATGTGTGTGCTTGTGTGCATGTTGTTTTGAAGAAGTAAGACAGATTGAATTCTGCAAGAAATTGTCATCTAAGCCAACTCCTAAATTGTCTGAAACATTGTTGTCAAGGCTAGATTCATGGAGACATGTTTGCTCTGCCTATCTTCTTACAGAAAAGTGATTACAGAAACATCATCTCATGCCAAAGAATGTCATATTACTGAAAGTATGAGGCACAGCTTAAAGACAGATTGTCTGATTGTGTTTGTTCAGGTTTGTTGTCTTGTTTTTATCAGAATTGGGTTTGTTACTCTATTTGGTTCACATTCACAGTTGTACTTGACGCTCATTCTCATTGGTCCAGGTCTAACCCTCCTTGTCTCTGATTGGTTGCAGACCAGTTCATGTATGCTGGCACGGCATCAGACTTCCTGGGTAAAGACACAACGTTCACCCGCTCCTTGGGCCCACCCCCCGACCAGCACTACATACGTACTGACACCTCAGAGGACTCCTGGATCAACGGTACACACACACACACACACACACTACGCACACACACACACACACACACACACACACACACACACACACACACACACACACACACACACACACACACACACACATGTACAGACACACACGTACAGACAGACACACACACACACACACAGGCAAACGACACACACAAACATACACACGTATTGTAGAGCTATGAGTTATTAGCGTGTAGAGCCATTCATAATGACATGACATTATTTCTCACTAACTGTTGGCCTGGTTCTTTTGACTACATCCTTCCTCTCGGTACACAAAGATTGTTTGAAGCAGGTGAGTTCATTCATAACCTAGTTTTGTCATTAAGTGTTTCACTTCCCAGTCTTTACATTGATACAAAGAGCTGCTTTGTGTTCTCAGGGTGCGATAGATGGAGGTTATTGTCAATCCTTCCACAAAAGAAACAGTACAGTTATTCATGTTTGACTTTTACAAGACACCACACTTACTGTAGAGCTACAGCACACACACTTACTGTGGAATTGACAGTGTGTCACACAGTTCACAGGGCACTAGTCTACACAGACAGTACACAGGGCCCTAGTCGACACAGACAGTACACAGGGCCCTAGTCTACACAGACAGTTCACAGGGCCCTAGTCTACACAGACAGTACACAGGGCCCTAGTCTACACAGACAGTTCACAGGGCCCTAGTCTACACAGACAGTTCCCAGGGCCCTAGTCTACACAGACAGTACACAGGGCCCTAGTCTACACAGACAGTACACAGGGCCCTAGTCTACACAGACAGTACAAGCACTATTCTATGATGCTCTCTCCTCTATGTACAGTGGGGAGAACAAGTATTTGAAACACTGCTGATTTTGCAGGTTTTCCTACTTACAAAGCATGTAGAGGTCTGTAATTTTTATCATAGGTACACTTCAACTGTGAGAGACGGAATCTAAAACAAAAATCCAGAAAATCACATTGTATGTTTTTTAAGTAATTAATTTGCATACAATGTGATTTTCTGGATTTTCGTTTTATATTCCGTCTGTCACAGTTGAAGTGTACCTATGATACAAATTACAGACCTCTACATGCTTTGTAAGTAGGAAAACCTGCAAAATCGGCAGTGTATCAAATACTTGTTCTCCCCACTGTATGTCATGGATCATCAAGTTGCCACCAGTTTACTCCTCTCACACACCACCCACATTTCACAGCCAGAAGTGGGGTGTGTGTGAGATCTCTGGAGTGATGCTGTGTGTGTGTGTGTGTGTGTGTGTGTCAGGGGTTCTGGAACATCTTACCTAGCGTACAGTAACAGTGACTCTGTGTAATATGTTGTGAGAGTGTGTGTGTGTGTGTGTGTGTGTGTGTGTGTGTGTGTGTGTGTGTGTGTGTGTGTGTGTGTGTGTGTGTGTGTGTGTGTGTGTGTACACAGGCCTACATTAGCCTATTCTAAGGAATCCTCGAAGAGGCTTTGGTTAATTTCCTCAGTGCACAGCCACATACTTTCTTCTCCCTCTGTCTCATTCCTTTCCTCTGTTCCTTTGTCTGGAGTTATTTTAATATTCATAACTCAGGGTAGTCAGAGGAGACAAAAGAAGAATAAAATAAAAGACACTCTGCTGTATCCACAGGGTCAGGCTGTAAGTATGAACCATGTTGCACTTACAACCCCCTCTCTCTCTCTCTAGAGGCCAGGTTTGTATCAGCCCATCCTGTGTCAGACACCTACAACCCAGACGATGACAAGATCTACTTCTTCTTCCGCGAGTCATCACGTGACGGCAACGATAAGAGTGTCCTGTCCCGCGTGGCACGCGTCTGCAAGGTGAGATGGGGGAGAGGTGTAGAATGGTGACGGAAGGTGAGTGAGGGATGTTTTGAGAAGAAGTCAGGGAAGAGACGAGGAGGAGGACAGATATCTAACAGGACGAGTGTATGCTGATAGATCTATTTCCTCTGCTACAGAGCTGGCCTCTCCACAGATGTGCTTAAATCCCCCTGGGACAATACCTCCTAGTACATTCCTCTTGTGTAGTCTGCCGACAGAGGAACGGCCCACTTTGTGTTTTACTGACAGGGCAGTCTAAGGTCTGGTCCCAAGACAGTGTAGGAGTTGGTCCAGTACCATTTGAGTCCTGCTCCACCACTACTCCTTCTTCATGCTCTACCTCTAGTTCTTAGCCCCTTCCTGTAGCCCAAACCCCCATATTTAACTCCTTCCATTTTCACAGTTCTTTAAATTCCTTAAATTAAGCAAAGCAGACTGCACAATTGTCTTGTTTTTTTTATTTATGGATAGCACACTCCAACACTCAGACATAATTTACAAATTCATTATTTGTGTTTAGTGAGTCCGCCAGATTAGAGGCAGTAGGGATAACCAGAGATGTTATCTTGATAAGTGTGCGAATTAGACCATTTTCTGTCCTGCTAAGCATTAAAATTGTAACGATTACTTTTGTGTGTCAGGTAAAATGTATGGAGTAAAAAGTACATTATTTTCTTTAGGAATGTAGTGGAGTAAAAGTAAAACTTGTCAAAAATATAAATAGTAAAGTAAAGTACAGATACCCACAAAACGACTTAAGTAGTACTTTAAAGTATCTTTACTTACACCACTGGATCCCAGGTACGTGGGATTTGGTATTTTCTGGTAGTAGGGAGGCTGTCCCTGGAGTCTTCCCACTATAAAAATTCCAAGCTCTATTGCAACATTCCCAGTTACACACACTTGGAGTGTTTACGACTTGGGAGTAAGCTGTAAGGTCGATGAGGCAGGAGAGGGATTCCTTGTCCTGTGTCTATAGCAGACCATAGAGGGGTTCCTCTCTGGATAAATGGAATAACAGAGTTTGTCATCTTTGAAGATAATCCCATTTAGAAAACGCTAAAGCCATTACCCCCGCCTTTTCTATAATTGCATGTCTATAGCGATAGGTTAGGCTGCGGTCCAAGTTCAATAGGGAGGTTAGTCTAGGGCCCTTGTGCTGGATAAAGGGGCCCTGTACTTTATATGTATATTTTAGTACTCCTACCCTAACCCTGAGAAGGGCATTGCTTTATTGAGTAGAGCACTCAGCCAGGGGTATACATATGCTAATTAGAAAACATTCATAATTAACGAGCTTGCTAGTTTACCATCAATTCTTCCTCCCTCATCTTTCTACTTCTTTAGATTTTCTCCCCCTTTCTCTGGCTTCAATTCTTCCTTCATACTGCTATTCTTGTCCTACTAAATCCTTCTAACCTATTCTCTCCTCCTTGTCAGTAATTTTCCTCTTCAGTTGTCTCGCCCTTCTTTGTCAGCTCATTCCGACTACCATCATCATTACTGTCAGTCCTCTGCCAGTCAAATAATCAGAGTTTGGTCTTTATCTTGGTTTATTTAAACTGGTCTCAAACAGGAGTTTACGATTTCAAGGTCTGTCAAATTGTTTGCAGTTGTGTTGTACTTGATATGTCAGATCTGTGGACTAGATTGTGGTTGTTTCATGGTTTTAAACCTGCAAAACTGATTTCAGTTGTATTTGTGTGTCAGACTATGGTTGTGCAATGGTTGTGTTATGGTTGTGTTGTGGTTGTGTTGTGGTTGTGTTTCAGAATGACGTGGGAGGGTTGAGGAGTCTGACCAATAAGTGGACGACGTTCCTCAAAGCCAGACTGGTGTGTTCCATCCCTGGACCCGACGGAGTGGACACACACTTTGACGAGCTCCGTAAGTCACACACACGCACACATTGCATCCTTCCATATTTACAGGCACACACCACGTACGCACTAAATGCCACATTCTTACCTTTTATGTGTGTGTCTGTTGTAGAGGACATATTCCTGCTCCCCACCAGAGATGAGAAGAACCCTGTTGTGTATGGAGTCTTCACCACATCCAGGTAAAACACTTAGTACACCATACCATACAAGGCATGAGTAATCAAGGATTATGGTGTAAATAACTCCCGACGAGGGCCGGAGTCGAAGCCAAGGGCCAGGAAAACAGCACTTAGGAAGTTGTTAATCACAATCATGTCCAGGTTTGAGATCCTTATTACTTTTATAAAACGATTGCCAACACGTAAAACGTTATTTTAATGAGTACAAAACAGTCCGGGCAAAAGACAGTCGTTAGTTCTGAGATTCTGAAGTTTCTAGCCAAATGGGCTGGTCGTTCATTATATCCATTTTATTTGCAATGGTTGGTATGCTAAGCAAATAATTGACATGTAGCTATGCAGGCTAGCTACTTCTCCTTTGCTAGCTAGCCAACTAAAGCTAACACACAGTCGCATAAAGCAGCTGAAATGACAACATTTTTTTCTGTGCATCTTCGTTTGTTTAACCTTTGTTTCTATTGCCATTTCTTTTGATATACCCATTATAAGGATCCTGATAAATGAATTTGCCAGGCTCAGAGAAGCTGTCAGTCTTGTCACGTTCATAAGCATGGCACAGTGGAGATCACAAAAAAATAACTGCTACATTGTTCCACGGGTTGGAGAGGCAGACAGCTAGACTAGTAGCATGGGGAGATTTGTCTAGATGCTTTTTTTCCAGGGGAGATAAAGTGTATTGATTGCCTGGCTGGGCTGTGTGGGACCGTGGATACACATTGACAGTTTAAATGGAACTGTTTAAAGGCACTCCATCCTATTAACCAATCAGCAGCATCCAGGATCCAAACAACCTGTTATATAACGAGACATCTCTCTACGGTACTTCTCAGGTTATTCTTCCCACTATACCTATTAGACTGTGTTTCTCCCCCAGCTCTGTGTTCCGTGGCTCGGCGGTGTGTGTGTACAGCATGGCTGACATACGAGCTGTGTTCAACGGACCCTACGCTCACAAGGAAGGACCTGACCATCGCTGGGTAGAATATGAGGGGAGAATACCTTACCCTCGCCCTGGAACGGTACGGTAACACACACACACACACACACACACACACACACACACACACACACACACACACGCATCTCTCCTAGCCCTACCCCCCTCCATTTCCCTCCTCGGCGTAAGTAGGGAAACAAGATGACTGCATAATGTTTCTGTACAGGATTATTTAGAAAGACCCCCCTCTCCTCCACTTAAATTACTTACAGTATATCACCCAATCCTGGTACATGACACAGTCCTGATGAACAATAATAAACACCCATCTACTATGTGTGCCTGTACGCATAATGCATCTCTGTGAGAGTGTGACAGAAGTCAAAGTTTGTGTGTGTGTGACTGTGTGTGTGTGTGCATGTGTGTGCGTGTGTGTGTGTGTGTGTGTGTACGCGTGCGTGCGTGTGTGTGTGATATATGACCTAGTCTCAGTGCTGATGAACAATAATAAACTGCAGTCTGGGCGGCAGCTTTGTTGATGTCACTAAGTCGTCACGGTGATCACTGTCGTATGTTTCCTTTCCTGCTGTGTTTGTGGAACTGATTAACATGAGGGACTATGACTGGTGTGTGTGTACAGCGCATTTGGAAAGTATTCAGACCCCTTGACTTTTTCCACATTTTGTTACGTTACAGCCTTATTCTAAAATGGATGAACTAAAATAAAATCCTTATCAGTCTACACACAATACCCCATAACGACAAGGTGAAAACAGTTATTTTTTACAAATAAAAAACAGAAATACCTTATTTCCATAAGTATTCAGACCCTTTGCTATGAGACTCGAAATTGAGCTCAGGTGCATCCTGTTTCCATTGGTCATCCTTGAGATGTTTCTACAACTTGATTGGAGTCCATTTGTGGTAAATTCAATTGATTGAACATGATTTGGAAAGGCACACACCTGTCTATATAAGGTCCCACAGTTGACCCAGCCGTGAGGTCAAAGGAATTGTCCGTAGAGCTCCGAGACAGGATTGTGTCGAGGCACAGATCTGGGGAAGGTCAACAAAACATTTCTGCAGCATTGAAGGTCCCCAAGAACACAGTGGCATGGAACCACCAAGACTCTTCCTAGAGCTGGCAGCCCAGGGCAAACTGAGCAATCGGTGAAGAAGGTCCTTGGTCAGGGAGGTGACCAAGAACCTGATGGTCACTCTGACAGAGCTCCAGTTTCTCTGTTGAGATGGGAGAACCTTCCAGAAGGACAACCATCTCTGCAGCACTCCACCAACATCTCTAGAGAGACCTCAAAATAGCAGGACAGTGACACTCCCCATCCAATTTGATAGAGCTTGAGAGGATCTGCAGAGAAGAATGGGAGAAACTCCCCAAATACAGGTTTTCCAAGCTTGTAGCGTCATAGCCAAGAAAACTTAAGGATGTAATCACTGCCAAAGGTCCTTCAACAAAGTACCGAGTTAAGGGGTTGAATACTTATGTAAATGTGATATTTCCATTTCTTATTTTTTATACATTTGCTTTGTCATTATGGGGTATTGTGTGTAGATTGATGAGGGGGGGGGACAATTTAATCCATTATAGAGTAAGGCTGTAACGTAACAAAATGTGGAAAAAGTCAAGAGGTCTGAATACTTTCTGAATGCACTGTATGTGTCGGTACATTTGTGTATATGCGTGTATATGTGTGTATATGCGTGCATGTGTGTGTATATGTGTGTATATGCGTGCATGTGCGTGTATATGTGTGTATATGTGTGTATATGCGTGCGTGTGTGTGTATATGTGTGTATATGTGTGCGTGCATGTGTGTGTATATGTGTGTATATGCGGGCATGTGTGTGTATATGTGTGTATATGTGTGTATGTGTGTATATGTGTGTATATGCGTGCATGTGTGTGTATATGTGTGTATATGTGTGTATATGTGTGTATGTGTGTGCATGTGCGTGCATGTGCGTGTATATGTGTGTATATGTGTGTATATGTGTGTATATGTGTGTATATGCGTGCATGGGTGTGTATATGTGTGTATATGTGTGTATATGCGGGCATGTGTGTGTATATGTGTGTATATGTGTGTATATGTGTGCATGTGTGTGTATATGTGTGTATATGTGTGTATATGTGTGTATATGTGTGTATGTGCGTGCATGTGCGTGCATGTGCGTGTATATGTGTGTATATGTGTGTATATGTGTGTATATGTGTATATGTGTGTATATGTGTGTACATGTGTGTACATGCGTGCATGTGTGTGTATATGTGTGTTCGGGGATATGCATAGCGCCATCGAGAGATGATTTTTAACTGTATAATAGGAGGAACAGACGGGGTAGAAGGGATGTGAACTCCAGAAGTAGCGGAATGTACCTGAATCTGTGGAGTACTTCAGCTCACCACCAGATGGAGACAAGTTTTAAAAAATAGTTCAAAAACAGCTGAAGTCAGTCTTTAATGACAGGGAATCCTAAATTAGTCCTTAAGGTACTTAGCTAGATGACTATCTGCTTTCTAGGTAGGCTTTCATACTGTCTAAACATTATTGTTTATCCCCTCTCCCCAGTGTCCCAGTAAGACGTATGACCCCAGGATAAGGACCACTAAAGACTTCTCAGATGAGGTGGTCAGTTTCATCCGCTTCCACCCCCTCATGTTCCGCTCCGTCTACCCCCTGACCAGCCGACCCGTATTCACGCGTGTACGTGTCGACTACACACTGACACAGATAGTGGTGGACCGCGTCATGGCTGAGGACGGACAGTATGAAGTCATGTTCCTGGGGACAGGTGAGAGATGGACACACACACACACACACTTTTCACTAACCCTAACATTCTATTCTCAGCCTTCCTCTTTAACCTGAAAATGTTAAGACTGTTTGAATGTTAGATGTTGTCTTAATTCCATCCTGCAGTACTGTTGATACTCTGTGTATGAGCTCCATATGAAATCCCATGTCCCCTATCATATTTGAGTGAGAAAATGACATTCATATGATAGGTAAGATATATAAAACCTTACAGAAAGCCTATCCAACTATCAATCTCTTAGAAAAAAATAAAAACTATTGGAAACAAGACTTAAAAAGAACTGATATTGGCACAAGATGGAGGGAAACTTGAAACATACAGTGCCTTCAGAAAGTCTTCACACCCCTTTACTTATTCCACATTTTGTTGTGTTACAGCCTGAATTTAAAATTGATTTAAATTGAGATTGAGATAAATTTTGTTACTGGCCTACACACAATACAGCATAACTTCAAAGTGGAATTATGTTTTTAGACATTTTTACAAATTAATTAAAAAAATTAAATCTGAAATGTCTTGAGTCAATGGGTATTCAACTCCTTTGTTATGACAAGTCTAAATAAATTCAGGAGCAAACATTTGCTTAACAAGTCACAAAATAAGTTGCATGGACTCACTTTGCAATAACAGTTTTTAACATGATTTTTTGATGACTACCTCATCTCTGTACCCTACACATACAATTATCTGTAAGGTCCCTCAGTCGAGAAGTGCATTTCAAACACAAATTCAACCACAAAGACCAGGGAGGTTTTCCAATACCTTGCAAAGAAGCTCACCTATTGATAGATGGGTAAAAAAAAATGACATTGATTATCTCTTTGATCATGGTGAAGTTATTAATTACACTTTGGATGGTGTATCAATACACCCAGTCACTACAAAGATACAGGCGTCCTTCCTAACTCAGTTGCCAAAGAGGCAGGAAGCTCAGGGATTTCAATTTTGACTTTAAAACCGTTACAGAGTTTAGTGGGCGTGATAGGAGAAAACTGAGGATGGATCAATAACATTGTAGTTACTCCACAATGCTGACCTAAATGACAGTACAGAGTATTTTGTGTAGATTGTTGACAAAAACGGACATTTAAATCCATTTTAATCTCAACTTCTAAAACAACAAAATAAGTGCGAAGTCAAGGGGTGTGAATACTTCCTGAAGGCACTGTAACTAACAACATTACAGTTAACGAAAATGTACGCTTAATCCAGTATAAACTAATGTATAGAATGTATTATACAAGAGACACAATTCACAAATTCTACAGCACAAGGGCAGAGTAATGTCTTAAATCTAAACTAACAGTGACTCAATAATCCATGGCTTCTGGGAACGCTATAAAGTCCAAAAGTTATGGCCGTAGTTAGAAAGTTGGCTGTCAGAATTATTATTACAATGTAAATGTACTTTTAATCCTTCTGTCTGCAAATTTCAAGACATGGGATATGAGGATGCAGTGAGGTACCTGATGGGTCGGACTATACTTTTCACGTAAATCATCTTGAAAAACATATTCTTAAAAATGTCAAATCAACTGGGCAGGTGTGATGTCATTGATGTTTGTGTGTGTCTGTATGCTGTTGTTTGTATGTTTTATGTTTTTTGTATTGTTTAAATAAAAAAAAACGTTTAAAAAAAAATGAAATCCCGTCTTTGGTGTCATGCTCAGACTGACCAGCAGAGAGCGCTACAACATCATAGTCTGTTTAGAGCCAATCAGTGCCATTTCAGTAGATATCTCTCACTAGAAAGCTAGTGAAAGAGAAGGACTATGTGCATGTATTTCATAAGCATGTGAAAATATAAACATGTGTGTGTTGTCCAGATGCTGGGTCAGTCCTGAAGGTGGTGAGCATTACTCAGGAGAACTGGTCTACTGAGGAGGTGATTCTGGAGGAGCTCTCGTTGTTCCAGGTAATACACACACACACACACACACACACACACACACACACACACACACGCACACACACACACACACACACACACACACACACACACACACACACCTTTAAATATTGTCTTCATTCACATAGGGTTTGAATACGTCTACACCAGATCTGTCAGACGTATACCACTCTGATGCAGATAACTGACTTTTTCTAAGTCATATTATCTCTGCTGCAGGCAGAAAAGGATATCTGCATGTAGCTACTCATACTACTAAAAAAACGAATATCCTGAATTTCCTTCTGTCCTGGAATTCAAGGTGATTTGTCAATTAATATTAATCAACCAACATTTTCATTTAGCAATGACATTAGCTCTTGATTGAAGGGTTGTCAACTCTTTAAACAGCAGTAATATATGAATACCTTTCTATTCTAAACACACAGCAGGAGTTCCGGGGGTATAGAGAGGAGAGTTAGTGTGTTTCTCTAGTTTATTCACTCTCGTTGATTCACACACTCCTTGGTTGAACTCCCTAACCTGAGGCCATCTCCGTAGCTGCAAAATGAGCTTGGTTTTTCTCAAGCATAACTAATTAGCTAACTACTTTATGTATTAAGTAGAAAGTACGAGTCAGTGTGTATGTGTGTATAGTGGAGATAATGTGTGTTTTCTCCTCTAGGCTCCCACTCCCATCCTGAGTATGGAGATCTCTTCTAAACAGGTAAGAACTCCCCTCTTCTCTCTATCCCTCCTTTCCATCTCTATGGCCCCCTACATTTCTCATTTACTGTAGCTTCAAGGGTACTAACTGCACCATCCACAGCCACCTTCCCTCTTTCCTTTCCTTCTGCCCCTCTCTTTTTCCCCTCCCCTCTCTTCCTCCCCTCTCCTCCTCCCCTCCTCCTCCCCTCTCTTCCTCGCCTCCTCCCTCGCTATCTTAGGGTCAGGGATGTCAGCAGACCGTTCAACTCCAATCACAGCCTCCCTTCATCTGCCACAGCCTCTGTGTGTGTGTGTGTGTGTGTGTGTGTGTGTGTGTGTGTGTGTGTGCGTGCGTGCGTGCGTGCGTGCGTGTGTGTGTGTGTACATTTCCAGTGTTTTTCTTGCCATACTTTATTTACTCTGCCACCATGGCATTTTTTTGCCTTTACCTCCATTATCTCACATCATTTGCTCACATTGTATATAGTCTTATTTTTTTTTTTCTAGTGCATCATTGATTGTATGTTGTTTTACTCCATGTGTAACTCTGTGTTTTTGTATGTTGTCGAACTGCTTTGCTTTATCTTGGCCAGGTCGCAATTGTAAATGAGATCTTGTTCTCAACTTGCCTACCGGTTAAATAAAGGTGAAAAAAAAACAAACAAAAAAAACATGCATGCGTGCGTGCGTGCGTGTGTGTGTGTGTGTGTGTACATGCGTGCGTGCGTGCGTGCGTGCGTGCGTGTGTGTGTGTGTTCATCTCATCCCAACCCATCCCCCAGTGTTTTGCATGTTTCCGTTCAGTGCTTGTTTTGGAATCCCTGGTTCAGACGAGTCCAGGCAGATCCATACAAAACACCTTTCTCTCTCTCTCTCTCTTGTTGTTGAAGGATTTGTTGTTTAAACCACCTTTAGAGTTATTTAAAAAAAAAAATATTTCACCTTTATTTAACCAGGTAGGCAAGTTGAGAACAAGTTCTCATTTACATTTGCGACCTGGCCAAGATAAAGCAAAGCAGTTCGACACATACAACAACACAGAGTTGCACATGGAGTAAAACAAACATACAGTCAATAATACAGTAGAAAAATAAGTCTATATACAATGTGAGCAAATGAGGTGAGATAAGGGAGGTAAAGGCAAAAAAGGCCATGGTGGCAAAGTAAATACAATATAGCAAGTAAAACACTGGAATGGTAGATTTGTAGTGGAAGAAAGTGCAAAGTAGACATAGAAATAATGGGGTGCAAAGGAGCAAAAATAAATAAATAAATACAGTAGGGGAAGAGGTAGTTTTATGGGCTAAATTATAGATGGGCTATGTACAGGTGCAGTGATCTGTGAGCTGCTCTGACAGCTGGTGCTTAAAGCTAGTGAAGGAGATAAGTGTTTCCAGTTTCAGATTTAGGGGGACTGACTTCCAGTAATAATAATATTGGAGGTGAGAACCTTGAGGATACACTCTTCAAAAAAAGGGTTCCAAAAATGTTATTCGGCTGTCCCCGTAGGAAAACCCTTTTTGGTTCAAGGTAGAACTCTTTTGGATTCCATGTAGAACCCTCTGTGGAAAGGGTTCTACCTGGAATCAAAAAGGGTTCTTCAAAGGTTTTTCCTATGGGGAGAGCCAAAGAACCCTTTTTTCCCACGAGTGTACTGTACTATATGCTGCTGGACATGTGGGTGTACTAAATCACATATGTGAACTCACATGGATGCGCACGCATGGACACACACACAAACAATGAAAAAAACAGAGATCGGAAAAACACAGGTCTCTTTCTCACAATGAACCATGTTATAGTGTAAACAGCAACAACATATAGCAAGGTGATTAGTTGAGACAAGTGTGCTAGACTGAACCCTTCCCTGAGGTAGTTTGGTCTCTCCATCTCTGTTTCCATAGCAACAGCTGTATGTGGGTTCGGGGGCTGGGCTAGCCCAGGTGTCCCTGAGCAGATGTCACCTGTATGGTCAGGTGTGTGCAGAGTGTTGCCTTGCCAGAGATCCTTACTGCGCCTGGGACGGACACACCTGCTCACGATACGTCCCAGCATCCAAGAGGTAGAACACACACACACACACATTTTTTCAGGTGTATGGTGCAGAAAATGTCCCATATGCTCCTGTATAGTTTATATAACATGTTGTAACCTTAAGAACATATAAACTATACAGGAGCATATAAAACAGCTGTCACATTGTTACTCCTTTCATCTGAGGTATCTGAAACATAGTAGGCCTTAGGACCCATAGATTACCTCTTAGTTATCCATGAAATGAAGTACATTTGTCATTTACTCTGACACGTTCATTCTTCCTTGTCAGATCAGGTATGTGTAGACGTCCACTAGCGTGATTTAATGAATCCGTAGAAGAGAGAAAGTTTCTCTCATACCTGACGTCCTATTTTTCAGGGCTCCAGGGACTGTCATAGAGAATTCTGATATTTTCTCTAAATATGTTTTTGGTGGGCTTTTGTTTCTTCAGCGTTTCTCTCTGCCACAGGGTATTAAACCCACTTTTCTTTCTCTCTCTCGCGCGCTCTCTCTCTCTCACTCTCTCTCTCTCTGATTAGAAACTCTCTGATGGGCTAATTATTAATGTACTGTCATTCTCCTTCTGTCTGTTGTCCTCTTTGTTTATGTGGAGTGTGTGTGTATGTGTGTGTATGTGTTTGTGTGTTGTCCAGAGTAAGTGGCCTAGTCAGACTATACATTTTGGGGTCACACTATTGCATTATGGGGGAGGAGGGGTCATGTTATTGCATTGTGGGGTACAGAGGGGGTGGTTGGTTGGTGCCTGGTTGTACTTTGAAAACTGATCTGATGTCACAGATTATGTCGTGGTGTTGCAGGGAAGACCAAAATGCAGCAGAGTTGTGGATACTCATTCTTTTAATTCACAAAAACAAGAGTAAAGCATCCACAGAAAAAACCAAAACAATAAACGATACTCACGACACCAACAGTTTTGCAGGCTATACTAATGCAGTGCAAAAACAATTCCCCACAAACACACAGACAAACACACCCAACTAATATAGGACTTCCAATCAAAGGCAACACCAAACAGCTGCCTTCAATTGGAAGTCCACCCCAATTAACTCTACATAGAAACACCCAACCTAGACAGAACATAGAAAACACAACTTCTTCTGCCACGCCCTGACCAAAACTATACACCTACTCCACCTGCTGGTCAGGACGTGACATTACCCCCCCCCCTAAAGGTGCAGACCCCGAATGCACCTTCCAAAATAAAAAACACAGAACACCCAAAACAACCTGAAAAAATCCCCCTAACTACAGGGAGGGAAGGGAGGGTGGCTGCCGTCAATGACGGCACTGTGCTACACCCCCCCTCCCCAACCCACCTATATCTGGAGGTGGCTCCGATTCTGGCAGTTCCGGGCAGACGGGCCACCCCGGCAGCTCCGGGCAGACGGGCCACTCGGACTGGGCCGGAGGACAGTCGGGCCACTCTGGCAGACCCGGAGGGCAGTCGGGCCACTCTGGCGACCCGGAGGGCAGTCGGGCCACTCTGGCAGACCCGGAGGGCAGTCGGGCCACTCTGGCAGACCCGGAGGGCAGTCTGGCCACTCTGGCATCTCCTGGCAGTCTGGCCACTCTGGCATCTCCTGGCAGTCTGGCCACTCTGGCATCTCCTGGCAGTCTGGCCTCTCTGGCGGCTCCTGACTAGTGGGTGGCTCTGGCGGCTCCTGACTGGCGGGCGGCTCTGGCGACTCCTGACTGGCGGGCGGCTCTGGCGACTCCTGACTGGCGGGCGGCTCTGGCGACTCATGACTGGCGGGCGGCTCTGGCGACTCATGACTGGAGCCAAAACTGCCCTTGTGCCCCCCCCAAAAAAATTATTGGGGCTGCCTCTCGAGTTTCCTAAACTCCTCCATAGCCCTGGAAACGCTCAACCTTATTTCTGTCCATGTCCATCCTTCCTCCTCGTTCCTCTGCTGCTTGGTCTTGTGTTGGTGGTGGGGAATTCTGTCATTGTTGTCGTTTGGTTAAGGAGGACCAAAATGCCGCAGGTATGTGTATGCTTATCTTGACTTTTAATAAATTCCAAAATGAACACCAAAATAACAAAAAGAGAACGAACGATCAACAAACAGTCTGGCAAGGCACAAGGCTAAACACAGAACAATCTCGAAACTAATATAGGACTTCCAATCAAAGGCAACACCACACAGCTGCCTTCAATTGGAAGTCCACCCCAATTAACTCTACATAGAAACACCCAACCTAGACAGAACATAGAAAACACAACTTCTTCTGCCACGCCCTGACCAAAACTATACACCTACTCCAGTAGTGTGTTCTTTACGTATCTGTGGTTGTCAGTTGTTGGGTTCATCCATATATGGTTGTTGTCATTATGTTCAGCATGTTAGACAGATGTAACAGGTTTATCAGGACAGACAGAGCAGCTTCAATCACTGCCTGAAGTAACTCCTGTTACCGGTAATAGAAAGCCCCTGGAAAAACACTGATCAGGACTCACAGACACACACACACACACACACACACACACACACACACACACACACACACACACACACACACACACACACACACACAGAGAGAGAGAGAAAACCTTTTGTGTGTTAAGAAGAGTAAAACATTGCCTTGACAGCAGGACGTGACCTTTCACCCCTAACCCTGCAGCGTGTGTGTGTGTTTATGTATGTGTTTTGTGTTGACAGGAGAGCCAGAAGACAAGACATCAAACATGGAGACCCATCCAGCCAATGTTGGGATACAGAGGACAGTAAGTAACACCACTGCTTCTCTGACTCCCTCTATATGGTGTGTGTGACCGTGCGCACGTGTAAATGTGTTGCTTAGACAATCACAATATAACACGTTAACACTTTAAGGATATATTTCTGTGTTCTCAGCTCTGCATGGAGGCAGGGTGGAGGAGAGGATAATGTTTGGGGTGGAGAATAACTCAACCTTCCTAGAGTGTCTCCCCAAATCACAACAGACCACCACACGCTGGTTCATACACAGACCTGGAGCTGAACACAGAGAGGAGGTGAGACAGAACACACACGCCAACGCATGTATGCACACACACACACGCATGCACACACACACACACACACACACACACACACACACACACACACTGTAGAGAGGGGTCAAAGAAGTAGTAAGTATTGTGTTATCAGAGGCTTACAGTGCTAGCATTACTAGAGAGGTTATAAGTCATCACATCCCATGTCTGATACACAGACACTTTACCTGCCTAAAACAGATGCTCTATCTCTGTTACATCATATACCCTTACAGCATAACAACACACCCAAACAAAACAACCTGGAGGAGTGCTTAGATGTTCTAGATGGTTTATGTGCTCCTTTCGCTTGTGCTGTTTGACATTGCCCCCAAATACAAAGATAATATTCTGCTAATGGCTGGGGAAACAAAGGATTACGGAAAGAGAAAGTCTCTACTGCGAGGAAACATCAACCCTTGGGTGAAACGTCAGTCCAAAAGTGGGACGAACGGATATGCTGGCCATTTTGACTAGGATTTAGTCTTGTTTTCGTACGGTCACTATGTCTTGCACCTTCCCTCCTTTCTTCCTTGGAGTGATCTTGATCTGTCACAACTGAATAGGTGAGCTGTTTCACTACAAAGCTTTCACCAATCCACTTCATATCAAATGATGTCTACACAGTGATATGTTGTTACAGTGTTCTAACAGAGTCTTAACGTTACCAGTCAGTCAGCCATTTTAAGGTTCAATATTTGAAGTGTTGTACCTGAGTGCGATGTTGCCCTCTGACCGGAAGCTGAGCTAGTTTTTCACTCTAGTTTTTAGCAGAATGATCCGTTTGACTTTGGAACTCCCGGGGTTACTGTCGAAAGAGGAAGAAGAGGAAGAGGAGAGGAGGGGGAGAGGAGGAGGTCAAGAGAAGGGTAATATGTAACAGTAGATGCATCAGGCATTCTTTGATGTTTAATGAGTAACCTTGTCTGAGACCTACACAGTCAACTGTCAACTCTCACCTTTGTAGAACAAAGAGCTGATGACCAGCGGTCAATCACTAGTGGCTTCCAGATGGAGATCACTGATAGTGATTCACAAGCACAGTCCATCCATCACTCTCTTTCTCTTTTATTCTCTCTCTCTTCCTTACTCTATTCTCCTATTCCTCATCCTCCTCCTATCTCGTCCTCGCTCCCTGAACTCATACTGGTCGTTATGAGTTGAATTAACCTTCTAAAACCTCTGGTCGAGGTGGTGACTGACTGAGACCAGACACGGGAAGAGAGAGAGGGAGAATTTAGAGGGAAAGGGAGAGGGAGAGGGACAGAGAGAGGGACAAAGAGAGGGAGACTGGGAGATAAATGTGTTTGTATTGGAGGAGTGAGACCAGTAGGTGAAGTGAGGAGAAGGGAGGGGAGGGGACAGGGAGGGGACAGGGAGGGGAGGGGACAGGGAGGGGTGGGGACAGGGAGGGGAGGGGAGGTTTTGTTGTTTTGGTAAGGGGAGGTGAGGAGAGAGAGAGGTTTTTTGTGGGAAAGGGAAGGTGAGGAGAGAGAGACAGGTTTTTTGTGGGAAAGGGGAGGTGAGGAGAGAGAGACAGGTTTATTGTGGGAAAGGGGAGGTGAGGAGAGAGAGACAGGTTTATTGTGGGAAAGGGGAGGTAAGAAGAGAGAGACTGTCACACCCTGACCTTAGAGAGCCTTTTTATTTCTCTATTTGGTTAGGTCAGGGTGTGATTTGGGTGGGCATTCTGGTTTTTCTATTTCTTTGTTTGCCGGGTATGGTTCCCAATCAGAGGCAGCTGTCTATCGTTGTCTCTGATTGGGGATCATACTTAGGCAGCCTTTTTCCCACCTTAGTTTGTGTGATCTTGTTTTTGTATAGTTGCTGTGTAGCCTGCAGAACGTTAGTTTTGTATTTTGTTGTTTTGTCGGTGTTCATTTTAAATAAAAGTAAAATGTTCGCCTACCACGCTGCACCTTGGTCCAATCTTTACGACGAGCGTAACAGAGACAGGTTTTTTTGTGGGAAAGGGGAGGTGAGAAGAGAGAGGCAGGTTTTTTGTGGGAAAGGGGAGGTGAGAAGAGAGAGGCAGGTTTTTTTGTGGGAAAGGGGAGGTGAGAAGAAAGAGGCAGGTTTTTTTGTGGGAAAGGGGAGGTGAGAAGAAAGAGGCAGGTTTTTTTTGTGGGAAAGGGGAGGTGAGAAGAGAGAGGCAGGTTTTTTTGTGGGAAAGGGGAGGTGAGAAGAGAGAGACACGTTTTTTGTGGGAAAGGGGAGGTGAGAAGAGAGAGACAGCTTTTTTGTGGGAAAGGGGAGGTGAGAAGAGAGAGACAGGTTTTTTGTGGGAAAGGGGAGGTGAGAAGAGAGAGACACGTTTTTTGTGGGAAAGGGGAGGTGAGGAAAGCAGCTCATTGAGATTGACACTGATCTCCTGAACCAGACCATTGAGATTGGTGTGTGTGTGTGTGTGTGTGTGTGTGTGTGTGTGTGTGTGTGTGTGTGTGTGTGTGTGTGTGTGTGTGTGTGTGTGTGTGTGTGTGTGTGTGTGTGTGTGTGTGTACTTGTTTTCCTACATTATCAGGACCCCAAAAGTCCTAACATATCTTAATGTCCTGAAAAGGTAGGAAAACAATAACATTTTTGAAAAGTCAGGATTTTTTTCAGGTCCTGAATTAGTTCAAATTCTATTTTAAGTTTAAAGGTTTAGGGTTAGTGTTTTGGGGGTTAGAGTTAGGTTTAGGGTTATGGTTATTGGTTAATGAAAATAGGATTTTTAATGGTGAAAAAATGTTACACTCCAAAAAGTCCTGAAATTTTACGAAAACAGGTGTGTGTGTGTTTTTTTGAGTGTGTGTGAGTGTATGAGTGCTTGCAACCGCTTTCCCCCACATGGGAAACCATAGCCCAGGCAAGGCAATGTGTTTGTGAGTTAGAAACACAATGGGAAGGAGGTTTGAAGGATTGGATGCAGGAGTTCTCGCTCTGGAATAGTTTGACCCTGACTATGTTGAATGGTGTGGATACTGATGCTTACATTTTCTTCTTAATTTTCAAACAAAGGAGAAGTCCCAGATACATACTACTGGTGTAATGACCTTTAGAGGAACCTTTATTATATAGTGTGTGTGTGGTCTTACAGCTGGACTTTAATATAGGAGCAGGTGATGTCTGTTTTATTTCACTTTCCGTCCTATTTTTTATTGAATCATTTCAGACTCCTCCCATCAGCCTTTTCCCTTCTTCCCTCTGTCCTCCGTCTCATTCCACCTGCTCCCGACCTCTCCTCAATCCCTTTCTCCCTTCCAACATCTTCACCCTATGTTTCATCTGTTTCTTTCTTCTCCCCCTTCTCCTCTCTCCCTCTCTCTCACCATAATCAGAATCATGTCAGAATTATGTGAAAAATACATTCCACTCTACAAACTACATTCAGATTCCTCCTGAAACCTCCTGACACTTTTGTAGAGGATGTATGTGTAATAGCACTGTGGTAAATACTAGTGTGTAACCTCTTTATATGGGCTTACCATGTTTACTTCTGAATCCAGACTCATCATATCACAGCTGTAGTAGAGTTGTACACATCATCAATGTCAAGATGGAGAGATACTCTACTGACACACACACACTAGCTGGCCTTAATGCGTGGGACATGAATGATCTCTTCCACATCAAAGCACCCCAATCTATATCTCCAGGAGTGATACCAATATTTATTTCTGCTTTAAGTCTGTCTTCCCAGTAGCCTACTTGGTGTGTGAACTGCTAACTGCTCATAACTTGTTGTTGTTTTGGTAGTCAGGGGCTCTATAGGAGGGGGAGTGGTTTCACTGCTTTTCTGAGTATATAACCAGCTTCCCACGCGCCATCTCAGTGTGCTTCATTCTATAGCTAGAGGACTCCTGATATCTCCAGGAGTGATAAGTATAATTGATGTCTTCATCTGTTGTTGTCTAGGACTGCCTTCTTGCTAGCTACTGTCATCTACTTTAAGTGCTGTCTGTCCTCCCAATAGCTACTTGGTGTGTGAACTGCTGACTGCTCATAACCTGCAGCTGATTGTTGACACCAACCAGGATTAAGGGGCAGGGCAATTTGTGACTGCTGTTGTTTTGATAATCAATGGCTGTATTGGAGGGGGAGTGGTTTCTCCTCTCCTAGGCAGTCAGCATTTAGTACTGGGAACTGCGCACTTCACCTCCAGTAGGAAATTAGTGTTAGTACTACTACAGTCTAATATAATAAACCATATAGGAGAGGCTTTTATCCAAAGCAACTTACAGTCATGCATGCATACATTTTAAGTACAGATGGTCCTGGGAATCAAACCCACTATCCTGGCATTACAAGGCGCCATACTCTACCAATTGAGCTACAGAGGACCTCAGAGGACCAGTCTCCGCTGTAAGTGGCGGTTGTGTCAACGGTGGTCTCGTCGCCAAAACAAAGACAGTTCTGCGGAGTTGTTCGAGGGAGGAAAGAGAGGAAGGCTCCACACCACTCTCTCATTTGAGTATATTGCCTAGTTATTTTCAGATCTCATAGAGTTCTTTTGTAGTTCAGCCAACTGTGTGTCTTTTCTATACCTGTTAGCTTTACAGATGCTCCCCACCCCTTGGCTGCTACCCTTCTAATTTATTGTACCCTGCACGAACAACCCATGTGGAATTCCTGGTCCCCGGCAGGGGTTGGAACTGCCGATCTGCGGTCAAGAACGTCTTAGCCTATGCTGACTTTTTGGCCCTTACGTAAAGATGAATCACCCCAGTGATGCTCTCTGAGGTGATTCCAGAGATGCTCTCTGGGGTGATTCCGAGAGCATCTGGTCACCGCGGCAGTGGCACAGGGCAACTTATTTCACCTAAATGCAGACATGGATTTTCTCTTTTGTCTCTCACTCACCTGTCCATCTCCTAATTTGAATTCCATGCTGTCACTGTCACATGTCCACTCAAGATTCACATTGTTGTCATCTATCACCCATCAGGTGCCTTTAGCTAGTTCCTCAATTGAGCTTGGCACCTTGATAAGCTAATTTCCTGACCGATGGCTCACCACTCTTCGTACTGGCTGACTTCAACCTCCCGATGTCTGCCTTCGATTAATTTCTTTCCAACTCTTTGATTCCCCTCCTTGCCTATTTTTACCTCACCCATTCCCAGTCCCCTCCCACTCACAAGGCAGGCAATATGCTTGACTTCATCTTTACTAGAGGCTGTTTGCCTACTGACCTCACTGAAACCCCCCTTCAAGTCTCGGATCACAATCTTTTTCCCCCCTCTCCTTAAATCCTATCCACTCAGCCCCTACCCAGATGGTCATGTGCCATCCCAATCCTCTCTCTCTCTCTTCCACTACTCTCTCTTCTTCTATCCTATCATCTCTCTCTTCTGCTAAATCCATCTACCTCCTATCTCCTGGTTCTGCCTCATCGGGCAGCTAAGTGAAAATGGAGGTAAACTAAACATCCGGAGTACCTATTGTATGTTCACTCCCTCCTCTCTACTTTATCTTCCTCTGTATCCACTGCTAAAGCTACTTTCTACCACTCTACATTTCAAGCTTCTTCCTCTAACCCTAGGAAACTCTTTTCCACCTTATCCTCCCTCCTTAATCCTCTGACAATCCCCCTCCCTCCTCTCTCTGCGGACGACTTTGTCAACAACTTTGAAAAGAAGGTTAACGACATTCTCTCCTCATTCACTCAGCCTAATGAGTCCACTGGTCTCACTCACACAACTACCCTATGCCTTGATCTCTTTCTCCCCTCTCTCTCCAGATGAGAAACTAGTGAGGTCCGGCCGCACGACAACCTGTCCGCTCGACCCCATCTCTTCCTCCCTTCTCCAGACCATCTCTGGAGACCTTCTCCAATTCCTCACTTCCCTCATCAACTCATCCCTGACCACTGGCTGCGTCCCTTCTGACTTCAAAATGGCCAGTGTTGCTTCCCTCCTCAAGAAACCAACTCTCTCTGACGTAAAAAACTACAGACCGGTATCCCTTCTTTCTTTTATTTCCAAAACCGTTGACCATGCTATCTTTGACCAACACTCTCGCTATCTCTCTCAGAACAATCTTCTTGATCCTAACCAGTCAGTCTTCAAGACGGGTCTCTCAACCGAGACTGCTCTTCTCTGTGTCATGGAGGCTCTCCACACTACCAAAGCTGACTCCCTCTTCTGTTCTCATCCTCTGAGATCAATCTGATGCCTTTGACTCCATGAACCATCAGATCCTCCTCTCCACACTCTCAGGGCTGGTCGTCTCAGTCTCTGCACACTCTTGGATTGCATCCTACCTGGCAGGACGGTCCTACTAGGAGACATGGAGAGGATCTGTGTCTGCATCATGTACTTTCACTACTGGTGTCCACCAGGTTTCGGTTCTAGGCCCTCTCCTCTTCTCTCTATACACCAAGTCACTCGGCTCCGTCATATCCTCACATGGTCTCTCCTATCTTAGCTATGCTGATGACACTCAACTACTTTTCTCCTTCCCCCCTTCTGACATCCAGGTGGCGACAGGCATCTATGTGTACCTGGCATATATCTCAGTTTGGATGTCGGCCCACCACCTGAAGCTCAACATCAACAAATGGAGCGGCTCTTCCTACCAGGGAAGGCCTGCCCGCTTAAGACCTCTCCATCACAGTTTACGTCTCCACGGTGTCCCTTTCCCAGAGTGCAAATAACCTTGGCCTTACCCTGGACAACACCCTGTCGTTCTCTGCAAACATCAAAGCAGTGACTCGCTCCTGCAGGTTCATGCTCTTCAACATCCACACAGGAAGTGGCGCAGGTCCTAATCCAGAAACTTGTCAATTCCCATCTAGACTACTGAAACTCGCTGTTGGCTGGGCTCCCAACTTATCCAGAACTCTGCAGCCCGCCTGGTGTTCCACCTTCCCAAGTTCTCCCGTGTCACCTCGCTCCTCTGCACACTCCACTGGCTTCCAGACAAAGCTCGCATCCACTACAAGACCATGGTGTTTGCCTACAGAGGAGCAAGAGGAACTGCCTCTCCCTACCTTCAGGCTATACTCAAACCCTACACCCCAACCTGAGTACTCCGTTCTGCCACCTCTGGTCTCTTGGCCCTCCCACCCCTACGGGAGGGCAGCTTCAGCTCAGCTCAGTCAAAGCTTTTCTCTGTCTTGGCACCACAATGATGGAACCAGCTTTAACCTGAAGCTAAGACAGCGGAGTCTCTTCCCATCTTCCAAAAGCATCTGTAACCCTACCTCTTCAAATAATATCTTAAATAATCTCACAGCACCCTCCGTCACACCCCCTCCTCAGCCCCCCCCGCCCCCAAAAAGCCTTTCGTGAACTAACACTCACACTTGACTTTTTTTTCCCTCTTACTAGCTCTGACTCTGCTGATAGCTACGTTATTATTTAAAAAAAATGTACTTACTCTGACTGAGATACGTGGTTGTCCCACCTACAATTTTTTAAATGAAATGTAAGTCACTCTGGATAAGAGTGTCTGCTAAATGACTAAAATGTAAAACTGTCCGTGTTTTCAGTTTATTAACCTCTGGCAGGTGGTAAGAGAGCAGACTGAGGGGGGAAGTATGTGTTGAAGCACTCCCGCTCGCTTCCTCTTTATCTCAGTCTTCACACACACACACACAGCCCAGCTGTCGGGCTGTTGTTTTAGGCCATGCCACCTGATGATTCATGGTGGATGTTAGTGAGCATGAAGAAAGGATCGTTATCACTCTGATATGCTAGCACCACTGACCCTGACACTGACACACACACACACTCCTCTGACCCCATCAGTCAACACACACCGCATCCAAACCCCTTAATGTGCATCCTGTTCCAAGGGTCATTACCGTGCTTAAAACACCTTGGGTACAAATTAGCCGTGTGTTTGTGAGCACTGTGGGAGGTATTGGCGTGTGTGACGTGTTGTTGAAGGGCTACAATCTGGTGTTGATAGGTCTGGTATCCCTGTTAGGCCAGAGATCATACATTCCACATGTTTCATACCTATCATATAGGTTTGTTAATGTTGTCTTGCTTATCGCCCTGCTTATTTTTTCCTGGGTGAGTTAGGCTTAAAGTCTGTCCAATGTTTAATTCCTATTCTAGATGGTTCCCAGCAAACCAAAATTGGTTCTGTGAAAGTTCCCAGAACATTCGTTAGGTCGCAGCAAATGCTCTCAAAACACAAAAACTGTCCAGTCATTTTTATTTTACCTTTATTTAACTCGGCAAGTCAGTTAAGAACAAATTCTTATTTACAATGACGGCCTACACCGGCCAAACCCGGACGACACTGGGCCAATTCTGCGGCACCCTATGGGTCTCCCAATCACGTCCGGTTGCGATACAGCCTCAGTTTGAACCAGGGTCTGTAGTGACGCCTATGAGATGCAGTGCCTTAGACTGCTGTGCCACTCGGAAGCCCACTAGTCATGCTGATGATTATAGAATGTTTGTTTAAAACATGTGCCTGATGTTGCAAGAACATTCCTAGAACACATTCAATCTATTCTTTAAATGTTCCCAGAACATTTCATTAGGTTGTGGAACCGTCTGGTGGGAACATTGTGGGGACATCACAAAAGATGTTTCCAAAACCCAAAAATGGTCCAATTATGCAGATGATTCCACAATGTTTCTTTTAGGGTGTTAAAAACCATTCACCTGATATTGCAAGAACGTTCTTAGAACACATTTAATCTGTTTTTTAAAGGTTCTCAGAATGTTTTTTTAGGTTGTGGGAACATTGTGTGGCTATGACAAAAGATAGTTTCCCAAAACACAAAAAATGTCCAGTTGTGCTGACATTCCGATAATGTTTGTATTGGGGTGCACTAAACATTCCTTTGATGTTGTAAGAATGTTGACAGAACAGACTTTCTGAGTTCTTTAAAGGTTCCCAGAACATTTAATTATGTTGTGGTAACAGTGTGGATACAAGAGATAGATTCCCAAAGCACAAAATATGCTCAGTTGTGATGACATTCATACAATGTTTAAGTTAGGTTGAACAGGACATTCCTATAATGTTGTAAGAATGTTGCCAGAACACCTGGTCTAAGTTCTTTAAAGGGTCCCAAAACATTTCATTAAATTATGGGCGCTGTCTGGGATGTTGCAAGAATATGCACAGAACATTCCCACAATGTTGTACAATGTTCCACATTTTCCAAATAAGTCAGTTATGAAATTCATAGCAAATTCATTCATACACTGTGTTATTATACCTGGAAACCTAATGAGAACTTTTGGGGAATGTTCTGTGGTGGTTGTTTTATACCGCATTCTTTGAATGTTTTTGCGATGTTATCATACTAATGTTAGATAAAACCCTAACTACAACTGGGAATTTTAGCTAATGTTTTGGAAATGTTCCCGGTTTGCTACGTTGCCTCTGTAGAGTACTATATGAATGTTTATAGCTAATATTCTGTCATCTCACCCCCTCTCCCAGGTGAGGCCAGATGATAGAGTGGTCCATACAGACCAAGGTCTCCTTATTCGATCTCTCCATCCTGCCGATGCCGGCATGTACGTGTGTATGGCACAGGAGCACACACACTTCACACACACTCTGCTCCGCCTCACGCTGCGCCTCATTTCCTACGGGCATCTTGACAGGCGGCCAAAGCCCAGCAAGGACCCCAGTGCTGAGGTTCGCCACGGGGTAGAGTCTCGTCAGCGCTATAAGGACTACCTGCGTGTGATGAGTTCTCCCATTGGCTCGCTGGAGGAGTACTGTGATTCGCTGTGGCTGGAGAAGAGGCCGGCCAATAGGAGAGGTGGAAGAGGGCAAGGGGTGGGGAAATGGAAACATATCCAGGAGCTGAAGAAAAGCAGGAACAGACGGCACCACGGAGAGAGGGATGGAGAGAGGGATAAAGAGATGGATGGAGAGAGGGTAGTGTGGCGGAGGAGAGGAGGAGCTGGTGAGGATACCAAAGAGGAGGAGTGAGAACAGCAGTCAAAAAGTGTCATTAGGGGAAACCATCAATGTTTATAGTGGTAAATGGGGGCCATGGGTAAGATGATCAAATAAGTAGTTAGACTTGAGGGAAAATTATAATGTCATTAGACCACAATACAATCTTAGAAAAAAAGGGTTCCAATGGGGTTCTTTGGCTGTCACCATTGGAGAGCCCTTTCTGGTTCCAGGTATAACCCTTTTTGGTTCCAGCTAGAACCTTTTTGGGTTCCATGTAGGACCCTCTGTAGAAAGAGTTGTACCTTGAACCAAAATGGTTCTACCTGCAACCAAAAAGCGTTCATTGAGGGTGTAGACTGCTAAGAGCAGACTGCTGTCACAGGTATGATCTTATTTTATACCAGTCAAACACTCATAGGACTTACATAGGTCTGGCTTTTCAAACTACACTACCCATGATCCCTCTGGCTGTGCCTCAGTCCAGGGTTGTGTCTCAATATTGTATCAGTGCTTTTACTGTTTTATGGTTGTGGCTAGAAGGGATGCAGCTAATGTAAAAAGTGATTTCAAACTCCCGTGAGAGTTTGGAATTTGTCTGCCAAAGTTGGGACTGCCAAAGTTGGGAGAGTGTTCAGAATCAGTCTGTTTAGATCTGAGAAAATCACTGCAATTACTGTGCCTTAGCTGTCGCACTGATATTGGTTACGCTAACTAGCTAATGTACAGTACCAGTCAAAAGTTTGGATACACCTAATCATTCAAGGGTTTTTCACCCTTTTTACTATTTTCTATATGTTAGAATAATAGTGAAGACATCAAAACTATGAAATAACACATATGGAATCATGTAGTAATCAAAAAAGTGTGAACTGGATCGGTATCCCGTCCACGGGACGGTTGAGGTAACATAGGCTAATGCAATTAGCATGAGGTTGTAAATAACAATAATATTTCCGAGGACATAGACATATCTGATATTGGCAGAAAGCTTAAATTCTTGTTAAACCTCTTAAGGATCCGCACCTTTTTAAAATTTTTGCCGAAAAATGACATACCCGAATCTAACTGCATGTAACTTAGGCCCTGAAGCAAGGAAATGCATATTCTTGGTACCATTTGAAGAAACACTTTGAAGTTTGTGGAAATGTGAAAGGAATGTAGGAGAATATAACACAATAGATCTGGTAAAAGATAATACAAAGAAAAAAACAGCCGTTCTTTTGTATTTTTTTGTACAATCATCTTTGAAATGCAAGAGAAAGGCCATAATGTATTATTCCAGCCCAGTTGCAATTTAGATATTGGCCAATAGATCACAGCAGTGTATGTGCAAAGTTTTAGACTGATCCAATGAACCATTGCATTTCTGTTCAAAATGTTGTATCAAGACTGCCTAAATGTGCCTAATTTGTTTATTAATAACTTTCATGTTCAAAACTGTGCACTCGCCTCAAACAATAGCATGGTATTAATTCACTGTAATAGCTACTGTAAATTGGACAGTGCAGTTAGATTAAACAAATCAAAATATATTTTATATTAAAGGTTCTTCAAAGTAGGCACCCTTTGCCTTGATGACAGCTTTGCACAATCTTAGCATTCTCTCAACCAGCTTCATGAGTTAGTCACCTGGAATGCATTTCAATTAACAGTTAAAAGTTAATTTGTGGAACTTAATGCGTTTGAGTCAATCAGTTGTGTTGTGACAAGGAAGTTTTGGTTTACAGAAGATAGCCCTATTTGGTAAAATACCAAGTCCGTATTATGGCAAGAACAGCTGAAACAAGCAAAGAGAAATGACAGTCCATCATCACTTTAAGAAATTCATGTCAGTCAATCTGGAACATTTCAAGAACTTTCTTCAAGTGCTGTCGCAAAAACCATCAAGCGCTATGATGAAACTGGCTCTCATGAGGACCACCACAGGAAAGGAAGACCCAGAGTTACCTCTTCTGCAGAGGATAAGTTCATTAGAGTTACCAGCCTCAGAAATCGGCAATTAACTGCACTTCAGATTGCACCTCACAGAGTTTAAGTAACAAACACATCTCAACATCAACTGTTCAGAGGAGACTGCATGAATCAGGCATTCATGGTTGAATTTCTGCAAGGAAACCACTACTAAAGGACACCAATAAGAAGAAGATACTTGCTTGGGCCAAGGAACACAAGCAATGGACATTAGACCGATGGAAATCTGTCCTTTGGTCTGATGAGTCCAAATTTGAGTTTTTTGTTCCAACCACCGTGTCTTTGTGAGACGCAGAGTAGGTGAACGGATGATCTCCGCATGTGTGGTTCCCACCATCAAGCATGGAGGAGGAGGTGTGACGGTATGGGGGTGCTTTGCTGGTGACACTGTCAGTGATTTATTTAGAATTCAAGGCACACTTAACCAGCATTGCTGCCACAGCATTCTGCAGCGGTACGCCATCCCATCTGGTTTGTGTTTAGTGGGACTGTAATTTGTTTTTCAACAGCACAATGACCCAAAACACACCTTCAGGCTGTGTAAAAGCTATTTGACCAAGAAGGAGAGTGATGGAGTGCTGCATCAGATGACCTGTTCTCCACAATCACCCGACCTCAAACCAGTTGAGATGGTTTGGGATGAATGGACAGCAGAGTGAAGGAAAAGCAGCCAAAAAGTGCTCAGCATATGTGGGAACTTCTTCAAGACTGTAGGAAAAGCATTCAAGGTCCTCTTGAAGCAAGTTGAGAGAATGCAAAGTGGTCATCAAGACAAAGGGTGGCTACTTTGAAGAATCTAAAATCTAAATTATATTTTGATTTGTTTAGCACTTTTTTGGTTACTACATGATTCCATATGTATTTTTTCATAGTTTTGATGTCTTCACTATTATTCTGCCCTGTAGAAAATAGTAAAAATAGCAAAAACCCTTGAATGAATAGGTGTGTCCAAACTTTTGATTGGTACTGTACTTTCCTCACCATTCTGCGGGACAGCAGTGCTTGGCAAACAGGAGCGAAGAGCACCATGTTCCATCCCCGTTCATTAAACTGTATCACTGTGACATCCAGAGGGTGACCAATACTACAAGTTATTCCTCCTTCGCCCATCAACATAAACATAATTTTCTTTGACAATTTAACCAGCGCCCTGCTGATGTTTCTAGCCCACCAGCTCTCACGGACTCATGTCAGAATTAAATGTTCATCCATTTCTCACAAACATAACATTTTTTAATTGTTCCAAACATCAGATTTCTAAGTGTTTAAGGTTAAGTTTAGGTATTAACTCCGATAATACCGATAAATGTTTAAGTTCAGGCATTAACTCCAAATTCTTAAGGCTGGTCATTAACTCTGAATGGTTAAGGTAAGGGTTAAGGTTTTTGGATAGGCTTAAAACAAAAATTACTTTCTATTGCTAGATTTGAACTTTCAATCTGAGGCAGATGCTTATCCACCATTTCCGTCCACAACACCCTAGCAAAACCAGTGTTCACTGTTGTCCCTAGTGGCCGGTTTCCACATCATCTCCCGTCGTCTTCAGACATGGATGGACATTGAATACTGACTTGTATCACGGATGACATGGCTAAGCCAGTATGGTCTGAGTTCACAACAAGAGTGTGATGTCACTGAATTTAGCTGCATCCCTTCTAGCCATGACCCTATTTGATCCTATTGAGACGTGGCCCATAGGTCAGTAATGTGTGTGTTAATCAGATGCATTCATGTTGAGTGACTGTAAATACTTCTATAACATGTACAGGAGAAACTGCATGCTCTAGATAAGCTTAGCTACGACCTATTCTACTGCTACTATAATAATCATGTATTATGTGTGGAATGAACAAAGAATCATATTTTTGTACAAAGTGAATGTTTCTGTTTTTGTAGGTATATTTTGGTATTGTCTAAAAGTTATTTAAATAAACTCTTGCCTTATAATCCTGAATGAGTATGGAGAGGGAGAGAGAATGAGACAGAGAAATAAAAAGTGCGTCATAAGTGTATTTTTGTACCGCAGTGAACTTTTTCAGCTCAGCTGGTCCAGTCCTGATATAACAGCAGCCTTGCGCACACACACACACACACACACACACACACACACACACACACACACACACACACACACACACACACACACACACACACACACACACACACACACACACACACACAAGCACACACGCATGCACGCACACACAGACACGCACACACAGACACACACACACTGCATGGAGATGTCAGGATGATTCAGTTCCAGCTGGCCGTAGATGCTGTAGGGCAGAACTGTGTGTGTCTGGGAGATACAGCTGATGTGCAGGATATATTGGTTTGTCAGTATTGGGCTGATAGGACAGACTATAACAGCATAAAGCCTAAGGGGTTTCTGGTTCTGAAAAGGTCTTGTGGTATTGCGATGTGGTGTTATATAACCTCTGGATTCTGAATAGATAGTTAGTGTTGTATTATTGACTATATTGCTCTGGCAACATTGACATTAGTCTGACAATGTAATTCACTGTGTATCACCTCATGACTGTCCTTAATTACCATCATGAGTTTACTTAGATATGATTGGTTAAAGTAATGCAATTCCTCAAATATGATTAGTTTAGATGGCATCTCCTTTGTTAGCGCTGACTGGTATGAGTAGACAGTTGTAGATCAACCTTAGATAAGAGTCTAGATTTGATTGACCTTGTTACCCTGACATGCTCCCTAAGGCTTGATTCCATTTGGGTCCCTATCCCTTCACCTACGTGCTGTATGTTTTCCTTGACCTATGCAGTAGCGCCTCCCCCTTTCCCCTGCTTTCCTTGTTAGTGATGTTCCTTGTAGCCCTACAATAGACTTAAAGATGCACTCTGGGATCTTAAGCACCATTTTTTTTACACTTATTGCACAAATTGGATTTGTAAAATATCATACAAATTGCAAAATGTGTAAAATATCACACAATTGGATGATGTAGTACACAAAAACTGGGACTCGTTTTGGCTTGTGAGCACAACTTTTAACTGCTGGCTGAAATTATACAAACGTTTTGAGAGTGCATTTTTAATATAGCTTCAGCCATGTTAATTTCTCCTATCTATAGACATAACTGAAGCACACAGGAAGGACACACAATTTTGGAAATTGCTTTAAATATTATTGCAGTTGTTGTATGGCATTGAAAAACACTGCTTGGTGTAAAAGGTTGTTTCTCTCGCATCATTTGATGCTAGAACATATACATTTTCCTTCTCCTCCCCGCAGCGATTTCCCTCTCTGTCCCATAACAATGATGATTAATATTTCAGCTTGACTGTGCGTTGCATTGAGGAGCTCTTCTATCTCGGCCTATTGCTTATTTATCAGTAAGAGGAACAGAACACAGAGGATCTCTCTCTCTCACTCTCTCTGAAAGGAAACAGGAGACCAGAGGGAGCAGAGGAGCCAAACAAAGCACAGCCTTATGATTTAACCTCCATCAGAGAGCAGAGAGAAGCCTGAAACAACAGCCTTAATCTGCCCATTATAATGCTCACGCACAATGTTAACGATTTTAATGTTCACACAACAGTAATCGCATTACCACAATATTTCATTGTCAGTGTAATCTCTGTTTCGTGGTTGTTTTCTTATGCTTTGTGAGGTTGTCAGAAGACCACAGGAATCACTGGGGGAAATCCTGCATTTGTTTCTAAATGTTTTATACTCTCTGATGGTCTCACATATCCATTAGTGTGGGATTGTGTTCCAGTCATACCCTTGGCCCCACTTCTGCCCCTTTCACCAAACTCCCACTGTCTCACAGACAGTTAGCCCACTCCATAGGGAGAGAGGGAAAGACGAGGAAAGAGAAAGACAGAGGAGAAAGGTGAGGAGAGGGGTTATATGAGTAGGAATGGACAGCATCAGAAGGGCACTGAAGGGAGAGGATGAAGTGTGGTTAAGGCTGGAGGCTTGATGGGTTGCATCAAGAGGTGAGAAGAATGGGTGAGAGGTCTGAGAGAGAGAGAGGGTGGACTAGAACAGAGAGCAGTAGACGGAGAAAGAGTTCTCTACAGGGGTAGAGGAGGGGGACAGGGAGGGGTAGAGGGCATTGGCAGGGCACAGTCAGAGGAGCAGGGGTCTACAGAACTGGACAAGCAGAAAACAGCCTGCTAGTTAGACTCCCCAGGACCCAGACACCAGACAGACATTACCAGATCCCATGTTAACCCCCACTGCTAAGCACTGCTCTGTGACCATATTTACATATTAAAGCTAGAATGTAACTGTTCTCAAATTCATAGACAAAACAATGGATGCAAGGACTGTCCATCCATGATATGGAAATTATGGTTTTAACCATGTTTTGAGGCTATACAGTGTTGTTTACATGTATGTTGTTTACAAACATTGAAGTAAAGCAAACCTTATATTTTTTATGATCTGATGGGGTACGGCAGTTGAACTAAGCTAACAAGTTATATTCTTCAAGAATCAATGGGTATAATTTATAAATCCAAAAATGTATGTAGCAATTGCTGATTCTAGTTTTAAAGTTGCAGGGATTTTGTAACACACCCATTTTTTTCGTTCAGATATAAAATGAGAGTAATGGCAAGGGAAATTGTTTATTGCCGCTTCTGCTGTGGAATTGCAATGTGAAACTTCAGGGTTTCATGGGCTATGCACAGAATGTCCACCAGTGTTGCCCATGTGCTCTCTTCACCAGATCCACCCATAGCGCTTGGGATTGACTGAGTGCCACCTCTGTGGCTCAGTATACTGTTTGATCAAGGACTACTAGTAGGTCTCTGCTTTTGTCACATTCTTTTATTTCCTCACGATGAAACACACTGATGTGAGTTTGTTTGTGTGTTATGTCTTAGCCCTCTCTAGAGGGAACCAGTGGATCAGTCAGGGTGCCTCTGCGTGTCTCTACGCGTGACTAAAACACAACCCAGTCTGTCTGTCTGTCTGAGTGCTCATTGGATAAGAGGGGTCAGTAGGTCAGGCTAACTGCCCCAGACAGACAGACAGACAGACAGACAGACAGACAGACAGACAGACAGACAGACAGACAGACAGACAGACAGACAGACAGACAGACAGACAGACAGACAGACAGACAGACAGACAGACATGAGAGGGGAAGTGGAAGACAAAGAGAAAGAGAGTGTGTGAGTTGATGTGATTGGTGTAATGAGTGAGAGAGTCTGCTGTAAACCCTGCTATGAGAGGTGAGAAGAGACACAAATAAACGCTTGAGGCTTTCAGTAGGCCTATGTTATTGTTTAAGGTGTGGTCAAAATGGCCTTATAGTATTTCCATACAGATAATGGAATCCATACAGAATTATTGTAATGCTACAGCAAACCTAATAGTATAACAGTCCAGTGACCTGAAACATCATTGATTTCCACGATCTTGATGTCAGTAAGTATAGGTTTGCATGTGAGTTAGCTTATTCACAGTGGTGTAAAGTACTTAAGTAAAAATACTTAGTAGTAGTTTTTTGGGGTATCTGTACTTTACTATTCATATTTTTGACTACTTTTACTTTTACTTCACTACATTCCTAAAGAAAATAAGGTACTTTTTACTCCATACATTTTCCCTGACACCCAAAAGTACTTGTTACATTTTGAATGCTGAGCTGGACAGAAAATGGTTCAATTCACAAACTTATCGAGAGAACATTCCTGGTTATCCCTACTGCCTCTGATCTGATGGACTCACTAAACACAAATCCTTTGTTTGTAAATGATGTCTGAGTGTTGGTGTGACCCTGGCAATCCGTAAATGTAAAAAACAAGAAAATGATGCCGTCTGGTTTGCTTAATATAAGGATTTTTTAATTATTCATACTTTTACTTTTGATACTTAAGTATATTTTAGCAACTATATTTACTTTTGATACTTAAGTATATTTAAACCAAATACTTTTAGACTTTTACTCAAGTAGAATTTTACTGGGTGACTTTCACTTTCACTTGAGTCATTCTCTATTAAGGTATCTTTACCTTCACTCAAGTATGACAATTGGGTACTTTTTCCACCACTGCTTATTCAGATGTGCTGTAGTGGTGGAATGCAAAGCAAAGGTGTTTTTCTGTAAGCACGCCGACATCAAAAGCCTTCCTGCTAAAATCAAGATATCAAACCCCTGACAGGAAGAGGAAAGAGGAAAAAATTATGCTGAATTGAGATGTAAGCAAGGTGTTTCAGCACATACAGTATATTATGAGTATTTACCAAGGTGCAGATGTCTCTGTTACTCAGAGTTGACAGTCAACTTCTGCTGGGCTGTCCTGGAAACACGGAGGTGTGTGTTTGTACTGTATGTGTGCCATGTGCTTGCTTGCATGCTTGCATGGAGTGTATGTGTTTAGAGTAGTATTGATGGCAGCCTGTGTAGAGTAATACTGATGTTAGCCTGTGTAGAGTAGTACTGATGGCAGCCTGTGTAGAGTAGTACTGATGGCTGCCTGTGTAGAGTAGTATTGATGGCTGCCTGTGTAGAGTAGTACTGATGGCAGTCTGTGTAGAGTAGTACTGATGGCAGTCTGTGTAGAGTAGTACTGATGGCAGCCTGTGTAGAGTAGTACTGGTGACAGCCTGTGTAGAATAGTACTGATGGCAGCCTGTGTAGAGTAGTACTGATGGCAGCCTGTGTAGAGTAGTACTGATGGCAGCCTGTGTAGAGTAGTACTGATGGCAGCCTGTGTAGAGTAGTACTGATGGCTGCCTGTGTAGAGTAGTATTGATGGCTTCCTGTGTAGAGTAGTACTGATGGCAGCCTGTGTAGAGTAGTATTGATGGCTGCCTGTGTGGAGTAGTACTGATGGCAGCCTGTGTAGAGTAGTATCGATGGCAGCCTGTGTAGAGTAGTACTGATGGCTGCCTGTGTAGAGTAGTATTGATGGCTGCCTGTGTAGAGTAGTACTGATGGCAGTCTGTGTAGAGTAGTACTGATGGCAGCCTGTGTAGAGTAGTACTGATGGCTGCCTGTGTAGAGTAGTATTGATGGCTGCCTGTGTAGAGTAGTATTGATGGCTGCCTGTGTAGAGTAGTACTGATGGCTGCCTGTGTAGAGTAGTACTGATGGCAGCCTGTGTAGAGTAGTATTGATGGCTGCCTGTGTAGAGTAGTATTGATGGCTGCCTGTGTAGAGTAGTACTGATGGCTGCCTGTGTAGAGTAGTACTGATGGCTGCCTGTGTAGAGTAGTATTGATGGCTGCCTATCTAGAATAGTACTGATGGCAGCCTGTGTAGAGTAGTATTGATGGCTGCCTGTGTAGAGTAGTATTGATGGCTGCCTGTGTAGAGTAGTACTGATGGCAGCCTGTGTAGATTAGTTTTGATGGCTGCTTGTGTAGAGTAGTATTTTGGGGGAATGGGCATGGAGCAGCTTGGGGGAATGGGCCTGGAGGTATGTGTGTACTTAGCAGCAGGTATGTGTGTGTGATGGAGAAACAGTTAGCTGTGAGCAGCTAATAACTACCTGTGGTCTATACAGGGGATTTAGTAATGTACAGCCTCTCTCCTCGCTGCAGAGTGTGTGCCGGGACACACACACCTTTAAATATTGTTTTCATTCACATAGGGTTTGGAGAAGTTGAATACGTCTACACCAGATCTGTCAGACGTATACCACTCTGATGCAGATAACTGACTTTTTCTAAGTCATATTATCTCTACTGCAGGCAGAGGATATCTGCATGTAGCTACTCATACTACTAAAAAACTAATATCCTGAATTTCCTTCTGTCCTGGAATTCAAGGTGATTTCTCTCTCTCCCCCCTCTTTTCCTCTCTCTCCCTCCCTCCCTGTACTGTTTTGTGTCTCTTTGTGAGGGGTTCAATGAAGAGCAGTTGAAAGTCCATAGTCTTTCTCTCTTTCTGCAGTGGTATGTATTTGAGCTGACCGCCTACCCACCACCTCTCTCTTTCTGCAGTGGTATGTATTTGAGCTGACTGCCTACCCACCACCTCTCTCTTTCTGCAGTGGTATGTATTTGAGCTGACTGCCTACCCACCACCTCTCTCTTTCTGCAGTGGTATGTATTTGAGCTGACTGCCTACCCACCACCTCTCTCTTTCTGCAGTGGTATGTATTTGAGCTGACTGCCTACCCACCACCTCTCTCTGTGGGGTCATGATGGGAGACACCGTTTCATGGGGTGTCGTGGAGCGGAGTGTGTCCAAGCATATCCTGTTTCCCTGAGATTCTGATCATGGCCATGTTCCACTTATCAGGGGTCAGAGGGTACAGAGAGGATGGGGGGTAGAGCTCAGATGTCTTTAATATCAAAGCTGTGTCTGAATGCCTGGGGGGACAGCATCACACACCATCATATCATTAACCTATGGAACTCATAGGAAATACTATAGACCTTGTTAGACACTACCTAAATGGAAAGAGATTGTGTGTGTGTGCGCGTGTGTGTGTGTGTGTGTGTGTGTGTGTGTGTGTGTGTGTGTGTGTGTGTGTGTGTGTGTGTGTGTGTGTGTGTGTGTGTGTGTGTGTGTGTGTGTGTGTGTGTGTGTGTGGGTGTGCGCATGTGTGTGTGTGTGAGGGTGTGTGTGTGTGTGTGTGCGCATGTGTGTGTGGGTGTGTGTGTGCGCGTGTTTGTCTGCTCTCATTCAGTTCTGATCACATGCCTGATTGCTTTTTGACATGACCCCATCAATCTTGACAATCACAAACATGACCTCGTCACTCTCTACCATTCATAAACAGTCTCTGTGACCTCTGACCCCTGCTCCCAGGAAGTAGAAAGGTCTTGGCAGAAGAATCCTTCCTTCTTGGTTTTTGAAACACAGAATCAAGTGCTGTTTCATTATCTCCATTTACACAGCCTGTGTTCAGCATGGGGGATTGTTGAGGGAGACGAGATGTGTCTTTGTGTGTGTGTGTGTTTATGTGCGTCCGTGCATGCGTGCGTGTGTTTGCACTTGTGCATGGTCATTCGTCAATACATATGAAAGTGTCTGTCATCATGGTATGTAGAAATGACACAAGCTCCTGAGATAAATGCAGGGAATCATCCTGCAAATTGACTTCATTAACTTGTCAGTCATTCAGACAGTGTAATGGTTAATCTAGTCTATCACCTACACACAACCATTACCCATTCTGTCTCACAGTGACTGGAAGGCATTCAATCTGGGTCAAACTGAAAAAGATGGGGGGGAAACCCTGTTTCCACATGGCAAGGACATGGGAATCTCAGTCACACAGAAAGGCATTGACAGGATTTCACAGCAGCCAAAGCCACCTTATACCCAGTACTGACTGTGTGGTCTGGACTGGAGGCTCCACTGGCATCCTGAAAGATTTACACATTCTGTCAGAGTTTAATGACTTTCCTCTCTCTCCGTCTTTAAACAGGAAGGGAGGGGTCAAATAATCAAAAAGGAGAAATGTCAAAGTTGTCCATCACTAAGCACAGCTTGATGTTTTCAACCAGCTCAATAGGTCCTAACATTTTATGAGAAAAAAAGGGTGATTCTATATTTTACAGCCACTCAGTTTGACTGAACTTAGAAACGCTGTGCAACACTGTGAAATTGTTAGTTACATAATTACTTTAGATCTATTTCAATCTCATTGAAAGAAGCACCACTGGAACCACTTGCAACCAATTTACAGCTGTGTTGAATTATGTAACTTAGTAACTACCATTACAACCTTATAATTTATCATTGAATACCAAATACCATCTATAGCTGAGGACCTCTACACAAACTAAGACCAACATGAAGAATTCATTGGGTAAGGGTCGGTGACTATCCAATAACTGAAGCTTGTTTGTCATAATGCATTTTGGAGGAAAATCACTGTATATGCATCATAATGTCAGAGCAAATATTGTTTTAACCCTTACAGAGTTACCCTTACAGAGGGTAAATATTGTTTTAACCCTTACAGAGTTACCCTTACAGAGGGTAAATATTGTTTTAAGCCTTACAGAGTTACCCTTACAGAGGGTAAATATTGTTTTAACCCTTACAGAGTTACCCTTACAGAGGGTAAATATTGTTTTAACTTGTATAGCAGTGTTTTTCAAAGGAGCCTAAGTAATCTCTGATCGTGGTTACCGGAAGATTCACGTCCCCTTTGTTTTCAGAGCTACCTACCCTTTCTTAACCTTGTCGTTACAATACATCTCCAATTTAGAAACTCTACAAAGAGAAACAAACACAGATGGGTATTGAGTATCAAGTAAACACAGTTCAAAAGGATTGTTTTGGTTCTGGAACCTATAAAATGTATGGATTGTTTGGTTGTGGTCTCATGACATAGGAAGCTACAGTATAGAGCTTAGAGCTGTTCCTCTTTGACTTCATCATATCTGTACAATCATCAAGCCAAGGCCCCTGGTAGCGAGGTACAGAAATACTGTAGATTTTACTTTATTTAGGTTTATTTTATCCACCACATCCTCATTCTTATGATCACCTCATCTGTGCAGGTTCCCAGTAGTCTATTTTTGACAGAATGGGGATGTGGGTGAGGATAAGGGGGATCTGTGGGGGAGAAAGGTGGAGGATATATGGAAGCCCATGTGGGCCATCGCTAAGGTCTACTGACTGTTAACGTTCCACATATGAATTCCTCTCTTTCTGAACCAGAATGTGTGTTATTCTAGAGCTGCTTTTGTTCCACACAGAAACCTCTCCCCTCTCCTTCAGGTTGTTTTTACAGGGTGGTCATGTTTGTCTTTTCTGATTTCCACAAGTAGAAAGGTCTGTTAGTGTTTCTGGTCCTGGTCTGTGATTGGTGGATCGCTGGGTGTCCTGGGCAGGTCATGAAAGGGCTCCATCTCTCCAGGGATCGGTGAGGGGGGGGGGGGGGTAGGACAGGGGTGAGGGCAGGGGGAGGGTGAACAAGTGTGGGTAAGGTGTTTCGGGTAATTGGCAAATCTCATGTACGCTGCTTCTGTTTTTGTTCAGTCTCTGTAAACCTGCTCCATTTACCTCCCTCCCCAAATCTTAGGAAAATAGGAGAGAAACACTTGTCATAATTCAACTTAAACTCTGGTGTGGATCCAGGCTTAGCTCTCATTTAAAAATTTTATTTTATCCAAAAATATTTTAAAAAAATCATAGTTCCTGAAAACGCATTTTTGGATTGTTCCTGGAATGTGTCTCAATACCAACAACTGTGACGTGGACAAGTTAGTTCAGATTTCTATCACATCAACAGTGTAAGCAAAACAATTTTATTAGTGCACACTGAATAAGTGGCATGGTAACCATATATGTTTCTTGGAGCTCGTTTTCATTCAGGTATACATTCTTGCCTGACCCCAGAGTAAGACACTATAGTCCACTTCTAGGTTAGACTACTGCAATGCTCTACTTTCCGGCTACCCGGATAAAGCACTACATTAACTTCAGTTAGTGCTAAACACGGCTGCTAGAATCTTGACTAGAACCAATTTTTTTATCATATTACTCCAGAGCTAGCCTCTCTACACTGGCTTCCTGTTAAGGCTAGGGCTGATTTCAAGGTTTTACTGCTAACCTACAAAGCATTACATGGGCTTGCTCCTACCTATCTTTCCGATTTGGTCCTGCCGTACATACCTACATGTACGCTACGGTCACAAGACGCAGGCCTCCTTACTGTCCCTAGAATTTCTAAACAAACAGCTGGAGGCAGGGCTTTCTCCTATAGAGCTCCATTTTTATGGAATGGTCTGCCTACCCATGTGAGAGACGCAGACTCGGTCTCAACCTTTAAGTCTTTATTGAAGACTCATCTCTTCAGTAGGTCCTATGATTGAGTGCAGTCTGGCCCAGGAGTGTGAAGGTGAACGATAAGGCACTGGAGCAACGAACCGCCGTTGTTGTCTCTGCCTGGCCGGTTCCCCTCTCTCCACTGGGATTCTCTGCCTCTAACCCTATTACAGGGGCTGAGTCACTGGCTTACTGGTGCTCTTCCATGCCGTCCCGGGGGGGGGGGGGGATGCGTCACTTGAGTGGGTTGAGTCATTGACGTGATCTTCCTGTCTGGGTTGGCTCCCCCCCTTGGGTTTTGCCGTGGCGGAGATCTTTGTCGGCTATACTCGGCCATGGGTGGGGTTATATCCTGCCTGTTTGGCCCTGTCCGGGGGTATCGTCGGATGGGGCCACGGTGTCTTCTGACCCCTCCTGTCTCAGCCTCCAGTATTTATGCTGCAGTAGTTTATTAGGGTTAGGGCCAGTCTGGGCCAGTCAATAGGGTTAGGGCCAGTCTGTTATATCTGGAGTATTTCTCCTGTCTTATCCGGTGTCCTGTGTGAATTTAAGTGCTACAGGGCCTTCAGTTGGTAGAGCATGGTGTTTGCAACACCAGGGTTGTGGGTTCGATTCCCACAGGGGGCCAGCACAGAAAAAATTACAATTAATTTTTTTTTTTAAATGTATGTATGCATTCACTACTGTAAGTCGCTCTGCATAAGAGTGTCTGCTAAATGACTAAAATGTAAGTGTGCTCTCTCTAACTCTATCTTTCGTTCTTTCTTTCTTTCTCTCTCTCGGAGGACCTGAGCCCTAGGACCATGCCTCATGACTCCTTGCTGTCCCCAGTCCACCTGGCCGTGCTGCTGCTCCAGTTTCAACTGTTCTGTTCTGCCTGTTCTGCCTATGGAATCCTGACCCGTTCACCGGACGTGCTACCTGTCCCAGACCTGCTGTTTTCAACTCTCTAGAGACAGCAGGAGCGGTAGAGATACTCTGAATGATCGGCTATGAAAAGCCAACTGACATTTACTCCTGAGGTGCTGACCTCGACATCCACTGTGATTATTATTATTTGACCCTGCTGGTCACCTATGAACATTTGACACATCTTGGCCATGTTCTGTTATAATCTCCACCCGGCACAGCCAGAAGAGGACTGGCCATCCCTCAGAGCCTGGTTCCTCTCTAGGTTTCTTCCTAGGTTCTGGCCTTTCTAGGGAGTTTTTCCTAGCCACCGTGCTTCTACACCTGCTTTGCTTGCTGTTTGGGGTTTTAGGCTGCGTTTCTGTACAGCACTTTGAGATATCAGCTGATGTAAGAAGGGCTTTATAAATACATTTGATTTGATTTGAAATTTGATATGTTCTCTAACCCAGGGCCCTCCTACCCTGTTCCTGGAGAGCTACCCTCCTGTAGGTTTTTGCTCCAACCCCAGTTGTAACTGACATGAATCAGTTTATCAACCAGATAATTATTAGAATTAGGTGTACTAGATTAGGGTTGGAGCAAAAACCTACAGGATGATAGCTCTCCAGGAACAGGGTTGGAGAGCCCTGTGGAGAGCCCTGCTCTAACTCATTCCTGGCTGTGTGTTTCCAGGCAGTGTGAGGTGAACCATGGTTAGCGCTGGGTTCATACCCAGGCCTGTAAATAAAGTCAGGATTAGATCAGAGACAATGGTCCTTTCACACTGGATTCAGTTTGACCCTAAAAACAAATGTCTGGATGACTGTCTTTCCACATGTTGGAATGTAGTTTATGTAAGCATGTACAGTATATGGATTTCATTTTACATGGATTGTGAGCTGTGTTCTGTGAACCAGCTTGTATTCATCTCACCATTTGTATTTGATTTCAATTGTGTGCAATTGGATAGGCCTTTTTAAGAACACTTGAGAGGCATTTGAGGTCATACTCTTATGATCCCCACCAGTGAAATGTGTCAGACAGCCCATTCTCCTACGGAATAAGTCAGGAGGTGCCGATTCTGCAGGTACCAGATTACGTCTGGATTTGCCGAAATATGGAAGCTATGTCGTCCACTAGGGGCAATGTGAGCTCCTATTACCTTCTAGCAGGCTGGCGGCTTGCTGGGGTGTTGTGGATGGGGGATGGTCGTGTAAGCCGTAGACTCCGGCTCTGAAGGTTGTGTGTTCAATCCTAGCCTTAACCCTAACCTTAACCATTCGGAATGAATGCCTAAACATACGTTATAGGTTTAATTTTGCATAGTATGACAGACAGCTAAGATACAGTACCAAATGGCGTAATTAAAGCATCAAGCCATGACTTCCTTCTGTGACAGTAAAACATGGCAACTCCCCGCCATGGCATAATACTGTTACTGCAGTTACGTCATGGGTTGGCGTTTTATTTGGAGATTGGGTCGCAGATTGTGTGTCTGTGTGTGTGTGTGTGTGTGTGTGTGTGTGTGTGTGTGTGTGTGTCTGTCTGTGTCTGTGTGTGTGTGTGTGTGTGTGTGTGTGTGTGTGTGTGTGTGTGTGTGTGTGTGCGTGTGTGTGTGCGTGTGCGTGTGCGTGTGCCTGTGCGTGTGTGCGCGTGTGTGTGTGTGTTAGAGGTTGACATGGGAACAGGACTCACATGGGTCTTGCGGGTCGTTCGGGATTTCGTCAGGAATGGGAGTCAAGTTCTAGAGTCAGGACGGGAAAGGATCGACAGTCCACAGGAACGGGCAGTACAGGAATAGTTATAAACTGAGTGTTTTTTGGGGTGGGGGGTTAGAAATATGTAATGTATGGAGGATTTCAGAAAAAAACAGTGTAGGCCATTTCCACCCTCCCCTGGCTCACTCTCACTCCACACTCCAGTTGCAGCCAGTCACTACTTAGCTATGGAGCAAGTTATTTCTGACTTCTGCACGTAAAAACTAGCACGGGACAGGATGGGAGGGAATTTTATTGGGACGGGACAGGAAAGTTATTTGGTTTTAGAACTGTTGCGGAATCAGGACAGTACGGGGAAAACAATTTCAAGACAGGAGGGGACAGCAATGAATTTTCACTCCCGTGTCAACCTCTAGTGTGTGTGTGTGTGTGTGTATGTGTGTGTGTGTGTGTGTGTGTGTGTGTGTGTGTGTGTGTGTGTGTGTGTGTGTGTGTGTGTGTGTGTGTGTGTGTGTGTGTAGTCTCATGTTGCTGCTGGCGTCCTTGTTTTTCCCTTGGGAGTAGCAGTGTGTGTACAGTATGTCTGGGTAACTGATACTCCATTCTCAACAGTTTGGTGCCACACTTCATTGACCTTTAGCCTGTTAATCAGTTTTCCAATTGGTCACATGTACTAATACTACACAGCAACACAGCTGAACATTTTTCTATAATTTATGCTGGAAAGTACAGTAATAGATGGAAAGATTATTAGCTAGCTAGATAATTAGCTATACAGGCAGACACACATACTTATCTGGATACATTGCTATTGTAAAGTCAATGGCTTCTCTGTGCTGTAATGTGTGTGGTGTATATGGGTGTGTTGTTGGCCTTTAGATGTTGGCACAGTGACTAAGATAGCCATGAAGAACCCTCCCCACCAGGCAGAGATTAGAGCCTCAGATGCCTCCATCTGTCCCCCTGTCTCTACCATGCTTCTGCCCAGCCAGGGACAGCCTCGGGTGGGCCACGTAGATGGGCTGGGGCCCTGGAGGTCTGGACGACCAGAGTGGAGTGGCAGGGGGGCAGAGAGGCAGGGGGCATAGAGGGGGCCATGGGGTGGGCTGGAGGCACTCAATGACTTTTGACTCTGTCAGTTAAACTGTCTTCAAACTTTTGAAACAGAGAGTGAGAGAGAAAGAACACATAGGATACATTGAACAGAAAAAAAGAGAGAAAGGAAAATCAGGGAAGAGAGAGCGAGTGGTATTGATCAGTGAGGTATATATTTCCAGTCGTTGGGACTGAGTGGAACACATGGAGAGTGGTGAGAGGTATCAGAGGGATCAGATGTTGGATGGAAGGAGAGGGGAAAGGAAGAGCAGAAAGGAGGTGAGGAAAGGCAAAGAGGAGTGGAGGATTGGTATGGTTCTACAGCGTTGTAGCATGTGTCTGGAAACCTCTGCAGAGGTGCTGTCAGATCATATATCACTGAATATTTGCCCGCTCTGTCTCTCCCTGTCTCCATCCCCATCTCTCTATCCCTCTTATTCTGTCTCTCCCTGTCTCCATCCCCATCTCTCTATCCCTCTCATTCTGTCTCTCCCTATCTCCGTCCCCATCTCTCTATCCCTCTCATTCTCTGTCTCTCTGTCTGTTTGTCTCTCCCTATCTCCGTCCCCATCTCTCTATCCCTCTCATTCTCTGTCTCTCTGTCTGTTTGTCTCTCCCTATCTCCGTCCCCATCTCTCTATCCCTCTCATTCTGTCTCTCCCTATCTTCGTCCCCATCTCTCTATCCCTCTCATTCTGTCTCTCCCTATCTTCATCCCCATCTCTCTATCCCTATCATTCTCTCTCTCCTTATCTCCGTCCCCATCTCTCTATCCCTCTCATTCTCTGTCTCTCCATATCTCGGTCCCCATCTCTCTATCCCTATCATTCTCTCTCTCCCTATCTCGGTCCCCATCTCTCTATCCCTCTCATTCTCTGTCTCTCCCTATCTCTATCCCCATCTCTCTATCCCTATCATTCTCTCTCTCCCTATCTCCGTCCCCATCTCTCTATCCCTCTCATTCTCTGTCTCTCCCTATCTCGGTCCCCATCTCTCTATCTCTCTCATTTTCTGTCTCTCCCTATCTCCATCCCCATCTCCCTATCCCTCTCATTCTCTGTCTCTCTGTCTGTCTGTCTCTCCCTATCTCCATCCCCATCTCTCTACCCCTCTCATTCTCTGTCTCTCTGTCTCTCTGTCTCTCTGTCTCTCTGTCTGTCTGTCTGTCTGCCTGCCTGTCTGTCTGCCTGTCTGCCTGTCTGCCTGTCTGCCTGTCTGCCTGTCCCTATCTCCGCCCCATCTCTCTATCCCTCTCATTCTCTGTCTCTCCCTATCTCCGTCCCCATCTCTCTATCCCTCTCATTCTCTCTCTCCCTATCTCCGTCCCCATCTCTCTATCCCTCTCATTCTCTGTCTCTCCTATCTCCGTCCCCATCTCTCTATCCTTCTCATTCTCTGTTTCTTTGTCTGTCTGTCTCTTCTTCAGTCCGTCCATCTGTTTGTTTGCTCATCTCTCTCTCTCTCTCTCTCTCTCTCTCTCTCTCTCTCTCTCTCTCTCTCTCACTCACTCTCTCTCACTCTTTCTAGCTCTTTTTCTGTTCATCCATTTTATTAAAGTGTCTCTGCCCGGTCAAGTGGATATCCAAACTGCTACAGCTGTCATAGTGACAACCGGTCCTTTTAATCCTTTGATCTCAGACTGCTGGCCACTCACCAAGACCACACTCCCCGAAAATACTTAGGACACCCACACACACTCACACACGCACACACACATACTCCCCTGAAAATACTTAGGGCACCCACCCACCCACCCACCCACACACACACACACACACACACACACACACACACACACACACACACACACACACACACACACACACACACAAACTCCCCTGAAAACAATTAGGACAGTCTGTCTCTAGCCTACACACCTCCCTTACTAATGTGTTAAATGTGATACCTCTCCTGGCATGGACCAGCAAGCTGTGTGCTGATCATGTGATTTACACTTAAGACATATCCAGACCTTGAAGTAGAATGCAAAAAATATATATATACTCGTCACTTACAATGTTACTGCACAGAGATCAGTATTTTATGAGTGGAACTAGTCCTCAGGTTATTGAAGATTGGAGGTACCAGTTCAGTTAGCCACCCCTCCAGACAGATCAGAACCGGGCCACCATGGTTGTTGTGTAAACAATGTGTTGTTGTTCTGCATGCTGAAACACATTGTTCGGTTCTGTAGTTCCAAACAGAGCAGAGCTGAGGCAGTTTGAACTGGGCATAATATTGGGTCAAGTCTGCTTACATGGCAGACTGGGAGAGAATATTACGCAAGTTTGGGACTATGACTGAACAGCACATAGTGAACAACACCACTGCCAGATGAGAAGATGAAAGATTTGTGCAAATATATTAACGGCACCATGTTTGCATGTTTGAAGGTTTAGGTCTTCAGATCAGCTATACATGAAAGACAAACACATACACACTCGCACATATTGGTGAGCACAATTTGTTTTTTAAATGGTCCATAGATTGTCGGTTTACTAGCTAAGGAAGTCAGTCTGTCAGATTCTGTCAGATTCCAACATGACAATAACTGGAGTTATTTACCAGACCAGCCATTAACCCCACCCACTGGGCACGAACTGGTTAAATCAATCTTGTATCAGCATAGGTCTTTTTGTCAATAACAGCTGGTGCACGATGTCTAATATTAAAGAAGTCTCAAGGTATTGGTGGCCTCAGGTAGAGTACCTTATGATAAGCTGTAGACCACCCTATCTACCAAGACAGTTCTCATCTATATTATTTGTAGCCGTCTATTTACCACCACAGACCGATGCTGGCACTAAGAGCACGCTCAACCAACTCTATAAGGCAATAAGCAAACAAGAAAATGCTCACCCAGAAGCGGTGCTCCTAGTGACCGGGGACTTTAATGCAGACAAACTTAAATCAGTTTTACCTAACTTTTACCAGCATGCCACATGTGCAACCAGAGGGAAAAAAACTCTAGACCACCTTTACTCCACACACAGAGATGCATGCAAAGCTCTCCCTCGCCCTCCATTTGGCAAATCCGACCATAATTATATCCTCCTGATTCCTGCTTACAAGCAAAAACTAAAGCAGGAAGTATCAGTAACTCGCTCAATACGGAAGTCGTCAGATGGCACGGATGCTACGCTACAGGACTGTTTTGCTAGCACAGAGTGGAATATGTTCCGGGATTCATCCAATGGCATTGAGGAGTATGCCACCAAGTATGTATGCCACAAAGCGGCGAGGCCAGATGGACTACTAGGACTCAAAGCATGCACGGACCAACTGGCAAATATCTTCACTGACATTTTTAACCTCTCCCTAACTCTGTAATACTTACATGTTTCAAGCAGACCACCGTAGTCCCTGTGCCCAAGGACACGAAGGTAACCTGCCTAAATGATTACCGCCCCATGGCACTTATATCGGTAGCCATGAAGTGCTTTGAAAGGCTGGTCATGGCTTACATCAACAGAATTCTCCTGGATACCCTAGACCCACTCCAATTCACATACTGCCCCAACAGATCCACAGATGATTCAATCTCAATCACACTCCACACTGCCCTTTCCCACCTGGACAAAAGGAACACCTATGTGAGAATGCTATTCACTGACTCCAGCTCAGCGTTCAACACCATAGTGCCCACGAAGCTCCTCACTAAGCTAAGGACCCTGGGACTAAACACCTCCTTCTGCAACTGGATCCTGGACTTCCTGACTGGCCGCCCCCAGGTGGTAAGGGTAGGCAACAACTTGTCTGCCACGCTGATCCTCAACACTGAGGCCCCTCAGGGGTGTGTACTTAGTCCCCTCCTGTACTCCCTGTTCGCCCACGACTGCATGGCCAAACACAACACCAACACCATCATTAAGTTTGCTGATGACACAGTGGTAGGCCTGATCACCGACAACGATGAGACAGCCTATAGGGAGGAGGTCAGAGAACTGGCAGTGTGATGCCAGGACAACAACCTCTCCCTCAATGTGATCAAGACAAAGGAGCTGATTGTGGACTACAGGAAAAGGTGGGCCGAACAGGCCCCCTTTAACATCAACGGAACTGTAGTAGAGCGGGTCGAGAGTTTCAAGTTCCTTGGCAACTGCTCGACATCTGACCATAAGGCGCTACAGAGGGTAGTGCGTACGGCCCAGTACATCACTGGGGGCAAGCTTCCTGCAATCCAAGTCCTATATAATAGGCTGTGTCAGAGGAAAACACATAAAATTGTCAGAGACTCCAGTCAGTCAAGTCACAGACTGTTTTCTCTGCTACTGCACGGCTAGTCGTACCAGAGCGCCAAGTCTAGGACCAAAAGGCTCCTTAACAGCTTCTAACCCCAAGCCATAAGACTGCTGAACAAGTAATCACAGTGACCCCCCCCCCCCTCCATTTTTTTTGTACACTGCTGCTACTCTCTGTTTATTATCAATGCATAGTCACTTCACCCCTACCTACATGTACAAATTATCTCTAACCTGTACCTCCGCACACTGACTTGGTACCACTACCCCCTGTATATAGCCTCGTTATTGTTATGTTATTTTGTTACTATTTATTATTTTTTACTTTAGTTTATTTGGTAAATATTTTCTAGAATCCTCTTGAACTGCATTGTTGGTGAAGGGCTTGTAAGTAAGCATTTCACGGTAAGGTCTACACTTGTTTTATAGCCTTTAGCCGTACCCTCATCCTACTGTATTTAAAGGGCAAGTTGGTCAGGATGATATCTATGAGGTAGCCCATGTTTACGGATTTGGGGTTGTTCCATGTAGGTTCCTAGATAATTTGTGTGAGATTGAGGGCATCTAGTTTAGATTGTATGATGGCCAGGGTGTTAAGCATATCCCAGTTTAGGTCGCCTAACAGTACGAACTCTGATGTTAGATGGGGGGCAATCAATTCACATGTGGTGTCCAGGGCACAACTGGGAGCTGAGGGGGTCCCTAACAAGCGGAAACAGTGAGGGACTTATTTCTGGCGAGATGGATTTTTAAAAGTAGAAGCTCGAACTGTTTGGGCATAGACCTGGATATTATGACAGGACTCTACAGTAGATTGCAAATTCCGCCCCCTTTAGCAGTTCTATCTTGATGGAAAATGTTGTAATTGGGGATGGACATTTCTGAATTTTTGGTGGCCTTCCTAAGCCAGGATTCAGACATGGCTAGGACATCCGGGTTGGCGGAGTGTGCTAAAGCAGTGAATAAAGCTAACTTAGGGAGGAGGCTTCTGATGTTAACATGCATGAACCCAAGGCTTTTATGGTTACAGAAGTCAACAAATGAGAGCGCTCGGGGACACACAGGGCCTGGGTTAACCTCTACATCACCAGAGGAACAGAGCAGGAGTAGGATGAGGGTACGGCTAAAGGCTATAAGAACTGGTCGTCTGGTGCGTTGGGAACAGAGAATAAAAGGAGCAGATTTCTGGGCGTGGTAGATATAGATTCAGGGCATAATGTACAGACAAGGGTATGGTAGGGTGCAAGTGCAGTGGAGGTAAACCTAGGCATTGAGTGACGATGAGAGAGGTTGCATGTCTGGAGGCGCCAGTTAAGCTAGGTGTTGTCTCCGCGTGTTTGGGGCGTGGGACAACGGAGCTATCTGAGGCATGTTGAGTTGGATTAGGGGCTCCGCAGGAAAATAAAACAATGAGAGCTACCCTAAACAACAGTAAACAAGGCATATTGACATTAGGGAGAGGCATAAAGCAATCACAGGTATTGATTGGGAGAGCTAAGACAACAACGGGTAAACAGCTAAGACAACAACAACGGGTAAATGGTGATGAATGGGCAGAGAGGGTCAGTTAGCTACACACAGGGCCTGAGTTCGAGGCTGGGCCCGACAGATAAAAAAAAAATGAAGTACCGTGTTAATGAACAGTCCAGCAGGCATCAGCTGTATAGTCGAGTGATCATAGATATAAAACATGTCGTATAAAACATGTTGAATTTGTACCTTTGAAACAATGTCAGATCTTCAACATAATCTCCACTATAAAACAAAGTAACTGTAGGCTGGGCAGCACCTCTTTCTAGAGAGAGGATCTTTCTACAGCTATGCCTTTGGTCTCTCATGCAGGGTTTAAACCAATACCATTCCTGCTCAGCTTTGATATTTGTCACTGACTGTTACCAATGTTCTATTGTGAGAATGATGATTGAGAAGTCTCCACTTAATAAATTCGCTGCTGCTTTCAATGTCATTCCAAAGGGGAGGTTTAACAGAGCAAATGAATTGGAACCATATATCATCAACAATGCTATTCAGGTCTGTATAGCATTTGGGAAGTCATAAATGGCTATTGTTTAAATTCAAACCAGGATTCAACAAAAAAATACATATATGCCTAGAGTTTCAAGCTTTGTGTAACGGAGACGCTGGCAGTCGAGAAGCAGGTGTAGGTGGTGACTTTAATAATGCAATGAACATCTAACGATACCAAACAAGAGTAACATCTGGACATGAAACACATAACCAATACTGCTTGGGGAATGAAACTAAGGGAGTGATAAATACAGGGGAGGTAATCAGTGACGTGATGGAGTCCAGATCTGTCTCATGATGAGGCACCGGTGCGAGTAACGATGGTGCCAGTTGTGCGTAATGAAGGTTGTCAGAGCCAGTGATTAGTAAACCATCTGCCATACAGGACAAGTTGCTGGCCAGTCTGGATGGCAAAGGTGGAAATCACAGATGATGTTGGGATCCTAAATGTCCATCACCGGAACCCAGCACCACTCCTCTGGACCGTACCCCTCCCAGTCCACCAGGTACTGGAGCTGACCCCCATGAAGTCGGGAGTCCAGTAGGAATCTGACGGCATAGGGGAGGCGGAGGGCTGTCGTGGGGACAGCCTCAACCAGGGGAGCATGAACCAACGGCATGAGACGGGAGACATGAAATGAAGGTGAGATACGGTAGTCACTGGGGAGCTGTAATCTATAAGTCACCTTGTTGACCCTCCAGAAAACCTTGAACAGCCCCACAAACTGGGGGCTCAGCTTCTTGCAGGGCAGGCGGAGTGGAAGGTTCCTGGTGGAGAGCCAGACACGATCAGCAGGATGGAACATGGGAGCCTCCCTGCGGTAACGATCCTCTTGCTCTTTCTGATGGTGGACGGCGCACTGGAGTCTCACATGGGCATCGCTGCACACTTCTTCTGTGCACCTGAACCACTCATCCACCGCAACAGCTTCAGTCTGGCCTTGGGTCCACGGAGCCAGGACCGGCTGATAACCCAGAACACACTAGAAGGGAGTCAGCCTGGTGGAGGAGTGACGTAACGAATTCTGGGCATACTCCGCCCAGGGAAGGAATCGGGCCCACTCCCTCTGCCGGTCTTGTCAGTGGCTCCTCAGGAACCTCCCCAGCTTCTGGTCCATCCTCTCCACCTACCCAGAAGTGAGGCTGACCGTAACCCAGAGCTTCTCCATGAAGGCTCTCCATACCGTGAAGTGAATTGGGGTCCACGGTCAGAGACGATGTCCTCCGGATAGTAGTAATGCCGGAAGACCTGCTGGAACAGTGCCTCAGCGACCTGGAGAGCAGTAGGGATACCAGAGAGAGGGATAAAATGACAGGATTTGGAGAATCTATCCACAACCACCAAAATAGTGGAGAAATCATCAGAGGGGAGATCAGTGACAAAATCAATGGATAGATGACAATAGGGACCCTGAGGCACGGGAAAGGGAAGGAGGTTCCCTGCTGGAGCGTGCTGGGGGGATTTATTTTGGGCACATACGGAACAGGAGTTGATGTAGCGAATAACGTGCTGCGCCAACCTGGGCCTCCAGTAATTCTCGGAGATAGATTGAGTAGTACGTGTAATACTAAGCTACGATATGGAATTGTTTTAAGATGGTCATACCATGGGTCTTTTAGCTATATGACGGGACCCCTATAGGTATAAATATATATATATATATATACTGCTCAAAAAAATAAAGGGAACACTTAAACAACACAATGTAACTCCAAGTCAATCACACTTCTGTGAAATCAAACTGTCCACTTAGGAAGCAACACTAATTGACAATAAATTTCACATGCTGTTGTGCAAATGGAATAGACAACAGGTGGAAATTATAGGCAATTAGCAAGACACCCCCAATAAAGGAGTGGTTCTGCAGGTGGGGACCACAGACCACTTCTCAGTTCCTGTGCTTCCTGGCTGATGTTTTGGTCACTTTTGAATGCTGGCGGCGCTTTCACTCTAGTGGTAGCATGAGACGGAGTCTACAACCCACACAAGTGGCTCAGGTAGTGCAGCTCATTCAGGATGGCACATCAATGCGAGCTGTGGCAAGAAGGTTTGCTGTGTCTGTCAGCGTAGTGTCCAGAGCATGGAGGCGCTACCAGGAGACAGGCCAGTACATCAGGAGACGTGGAGGAGGCCGTAGGAGGGCAACAACCCAGCAGCAGGACTGCTACCTCCGCCTTTGTGCAAGGAGGAGCAGCAGGAGCACTGCCAGAGCCCTGCAAAATGACCTCCAGCAGGCCACAAATGTGCATGTGTCTGCTCAAACGGTCAGAAACAGACTCCGTGAGGCAGTATGAGGGCCCGACGTCCACAGGTGGGGGTTGTGCTTACAGCCCAACACCGTGCAGGACGTTTGGCATTTGCCAGAGAACACCAAGATTGGCAAATTCGCCACTGTCGCCCTGTGCTCTTCACAGATTAAAGCAGGTTCACACTGAGCACATGTGACAGATGTGACAGTCTGGAGACGCCGTGGAGAACGTTCTGCTGCCTGCAACATCCTCCAGCATGACCGGTTTGGCGGTGGGTCAGTCATGGTGTGGGGTGGCATTTCTTTGGGGGGCCGCACAGCCCTCCATGTGCTCGCCAGAGGTAGCCTGACTGCCATTAGGTACCGAGATGAGATCCTCAGACCCCTTGTGAGACCATATGCTGGTGCGGTTGGCCCTGGGTTTCTCCTAATGCAAGACAATGCTCGACCTCATGTGGCTGGAGTGTGTCAGCAGTTCCTGCAAGAGGAAGGCGTTGATGCTATGGACTGGCCCGCCCGTTCACCAGACCTGAATCCAATTGAGCACATCTGGGACATCATGTCTCGCTCCATCCACCAACGCCACGTTGCACCACAGACTGTCCAGGAGTTGGCGGATGCTTTAGTCCAGGTCTGGGAGGAGATCCCTCAGGAGACCATCCACCACCTTATCAGGAGCATGCCCAGGCATTGTAGGGAGGTCATACAGGCACGTGGAGGCCACACACACTACTGAGCCTCATTTTGACTTGTTTTAAGGACATTACATCAAAGTTGGATCAGCCTGTAGTGTGGTTTTCCACTTTAATTTTGAGTGTAACTCCAAATCCAGACCTCCATGGGTTGATAAATTGGATTTCCATTGATTATTTTTGTGTGATTTTTTGTTGTCAGCACATTCAACTATGTAAAGAAAAAAGTATTTAATAAGATTATTTCTTTCATTCAGATCTAGGATGTGTTGTTTAAGTGTTCCCTTTATTTTTTGAGCAGTGTATATATATATATATATATAAACAAATATATATATATACAGTACTTAGGCTCCCGAGTGGCGCAGTGGTCTGCGTCACTAGAGACCCTGGTTTGATTCCAGGCTGTATCACAACTGTCCGTGATTGGGAGTCCCATAGGGCGGCGCACAATTGGCCCAGCATCATTAGGGTTTGGCCGGGGTAGGCCGCTATTTGAAATAAGAATTTGTTCTTAACTGACATATCTAGTTAAATAAAATAAATAAAAAGTCAAAAGTTTGGACACACCTACTCATTCCAGGGTTTTTCTTTATTTTTACTGATCTGTACATTGTAGAATAATAGTGAAGACATCAAAACTATGAAACAGCACATATGGAATCATGTATTAACCAAAAAAGTGTTAAACAAATCAAATGTATATTTGAAATTCTTCAAAGATGCCACCCTTTGCCTTGATGACAGCTTTGCACGCTCTTGGCATTCTCTCAACCAGCTTCATGAGGTAGTCACCTGGGATGCATTTCAATTAACAGCTCCCCTAAACCAGGCGACGCTGGGCCGATTGTGCGCCGCCCCATGGGTCTCCCAGTCACGGCCAGCTGCGACAGAGCTTGGACATGAACCAGGTGTACAGGTAGCACTGTGATGCAGTGCCTTAGACCACAGCGCCACTCTGGATGCCTGATTTGTAGACTCTTAAAGATTTTAACAAACTATATGTTGGATTCACGTTTCAATCTCTACCAAAAAGAAAAGTTAAAGAATAGGATTAAGCTAGTGGCTCAGATGAAACTATCCAAGCAGTAGATGCATCTCCTTTGTCAACCAAACACAATTCAGTATTACGTTTGTAATATAGTAAATAGCCTAAAGTTAAGGCTATCTTACAAACTAACGTAACAGTATTTATTCAACGTTAAAATGAGTAACACATCCATGGTTACTGTAACAATAAATGTCTTATTATGTAATCATAGAAATCGTGCATCTTCAAGATAGCATGCAAAGGTCTGAGGTCTGTGCAGATCTTCACAATTGCTATAATAATCTGTGCAGAATCTCAAACAACATTGATCACTTGCACCATGTACTTTAATAATCTCAATTGCGATCCAGGTAATTTGGTTGTGCTATTAGAGGAAGCACAGTGACTGATAACACATTAAGTTGTTGTATAAATAAACAAAATGTCTGACATTGTATTGCCATTTTAACTTTGTTGTGCTTTTAAATGGTTGATAGCGTAGCGATAACACATTGGGAATTCAACAAAGTTTTGGTTGTCTTTTTGAATGGCTGAAAATAGGTTGTAATCTCATTGATCAACATATCAACCAAATATTACCCAACGAGGATCACATCTCTGCTGGGCAGGTACGTGAACTCTTGGAGAAGCAGAACGTTTTCTATGAAGAAATGATAGTTCAGCAGGAAAATAACTTTAAAAGCTTCATATAAATGATCATGGAGTCCACCAACAAACAGCTGGACGACCTGATTGAATATGTACATAGCATTAAAACAAGCCTTCAGTTCTCACTGAATGTATTGAAGACCCCACAGGATACACTTTCCAGAAACTGTTCCTCTATGCGGAATGGAATCACCACAGTCAGGGAGGGCCTCCAGAACATGTCTGGGAAGGCTGATTACCTGGATGGACAATCCAGGAGAAATAATCTTGTAATAGATTGTATCCAGGAGAGCCAAAGTGAGACATGGGCTGAATCTGAGGACAAAATTTGAAAGCTGTCTTCTGAGGAGCTACAATTGGATCAACAGGTTGAGCTGGAACGTGCTCACCGGTCTGGGAAACCAGGGGACACTGGCGGTGCCAATGGTGGTGCCAATGGAACCAGACCCAGGCCAATTGTAGTGAAATTCCTCAGGTTCAAGGATAAGCTTCCAGTCCTTGAAAAAGCCAAACGCCTTAAAGGGTCCTTCATCTTCATCAATGAGGGTTTCTCAGCTGCAGTCCGTCAAAGAAGAAAGGAACTAATACCAGCTATGAAGGCTGCAAGAGAACGAGGTGACATAGCATATCTGAGGTATGACAAACTGATTGTTCACCATCCCTCCCTCCCAAGGAGTTAGGAGGAGCGACAGACACAATTAATTCCAGCCCCACACACACACATACACACACACGCTGACTGACTATCTCTCTCTCAGATTCCAACTGCTGATTTGTGTTTGGACTTCTAAATACTGTAAATCTACCAAATAAAGGTCTGTTAATTGCTCACTTGAATATATGCAGTTTAAGGAACAAAATTCATGAAATATGCTGTCTAGCGCAGTCAAACAATATTCATGTATTTGCAATATCGGAGACTTACTTGGACTCTTCTTTTGAGGATGCTGAGATCTCTATACATAGATATAATTTGTTCACGAGGAACAGAAATAGATAAGGGTAGAAATAGATAATAGTTGCAGTTTACATCCAGAGTCATATTCCAGCAAACAACGTAATTGTAACGGCCGTCGTCAGAAAGAGACCAAGGTGCAGCGGAGGATGTGTTCATCATAAAGGATTTAATGAATCGCATGAACACTACAAAATAAACAAAACGACCAGCAACAGTTCTGTCCGGTTACACACTAAACAGAAAACAATCCCCCACAAACCCCAAAGGAAAAACAGGCTGCCTATGTATGACACCCAATCAGCAACAACAAACTACAGCTGTTCCTGATTGAGAGCCACACACGGCCAACCAAAGAAACAAACCAACATAGAATAATAAACATAGAACGCCCACCCATGTAACACTCTGGCCTAACCAAAATAGAGAACTAAAAACCCCTCTCTATGGCCATGGCGTTACAGTACCCCCCCCCCCCCAAAGGTGCGGACTCCGGCCGCAAAACCTGACACTAAAGGGGAGAGTCCAGGTGGGCTTTCCTATGGTGGCGGCTCTGGTGCGGGCCGTGGACCCCGCTCCACCCTCGGCTTAGCTCACTTAGGTGGCGCCCCTTGCTGCGCCGGAGGACTGGCAGGCGACCCCGGCTGCACCCGGCTGGCGGAGCGCAGGCATAGGCCGAACTGAGCCCTCCCAGCGCCCCGGAGACACAGTGCGCAGCGCCGGTGCAGGATAGCCTGGACCGAGACAGCGCACCGGAGACCAGATGCGCTGAGCTGGAACACTCCGACCTGGCTCGATGCCCACTCTCGCATGGCACTTGCGGGGGGCTGGCCTATAGCGCACCGGGCTATGAACGCGCACTGGAGACACCATGCGCTTCACAGCATAACACGGTGCCTGACCAGTACCACGCTGCTTCCGGTAAGCACGGGGAGTTGGCCCAGAATTCCATCCTGGCTCTGCCACATTCCCGTGTGCCCCCCCATAAACATTTTTTGGGGCTGCCTCTTGTGCCTGTTGCTCTCCCTTGCCTCATACCAGCGCCTCTCAGCTATCGCTGCCTCAATCTCCCACTGCGGGTGGCGATACTCCCCAGCTTGAGCCCATGGTCCTTTTCCGTCCAGTAATTCCTCCCACTTCCAGGAATCCTGAATGCTCTTCTCCTGGTGCTGCTCCTTCCTCTGCTGCTTGGTCCGTTGTTGGTGGGTGATTCTGTAACGGCCGTCGTCAGAAAGAGACCAAGGTGCAGCGGAGGATGTGTTCATCATAAAGGATTTAACCTCTACGGGCTAGGGGGCAGCATTGAGAATTTTGGAAAAAATATGTGCCCATTTTTAACTGCCTCCTACACCAACTCAGAAGCTAGAATATGCATATTATTGTTCAGGTTTGGATAGAAAACACGCTAAAGTTTCTAAAACTGTTTGAATGGTGTCTGTGAGTATAACAGAACTCCTATGGCAGGCAAAAACCTGAGAAGGTTTCATGCAGGAAGTACCCTGTCTGACAAGGTGTTGTTGTTCTTGCTTCTGTTTATTGAAGAGTCAGGATCTTAGCTGTAACGTGACAATTCCTAGGGCTCCAATAGGCTCTCAGAACCCGGGAAAAACCTGAACGATGACGAGGCAGCCTCAGGCTGAAACACAGAATCCCCTTTTCCAAGTGTCGCATCAGAGGACAATAGAATTAGGCGCGTGCACGATTCGACCCCGTGGAGTATTTACCTTCGGCTGTTTAGCTAATTGCAGATTCCCGGTCGGAATATTATCGCTTTTCTACGAGATAAATTGCATAAAAATTGATTTTAAACAGTGGTTGACATGCTTCGAAGTACGGTAATGGAATATTTAGAATTTTTTTGTCACGTTCTGCGCCATGCTCACGACCGTGATTTAGCATTCTGATAGTGTCTAGAACGCACGAACAAAACGCCGCTGTTTGGATATAACGATGGATTATTTGGGACCAAACCTACATTTGTTATTGAAGTAGAAGTCCTGGGAGTGCATTCTGACGAAGAACAGGAAAGGTAAGACCATTTTTCTTATAGGAAATGTGATTTTGGTGAAGGCTAAACTTGCCGGGTGTCTAAATAGCTAGCCCGTGATGGCTGGGCTATGTACTTAGAATATTGCAAAATGTGCTTCATCCGAAAAGCTATTTTAAAATCGGACATATCGAGTGCATAGAGGAGTAATGTATCTATAATTCTTAAAATAATTGTTATGCTTTTTGTGAACGTTTATCGTGAGTAATTTAGCAAATTGTTAGTAAATTCCCCGGAAGTTTGCGGGGGGTATGCTTTTTCTGAACGTCACATGCTAATGTAAAAAGCTGGTTTTTGATATAAATATGAACTTGATTGAACAGACATGCATGTATTGTATAACATAATGTCCTAGGTGTGTCATCTGATGAAGATCATAAAAGGTTAGTGCTGCATTTAGCTGTGGTTTTGGTTTTTGTGACATTATATGCTAGCTTGAAAAATGGGTGTCTGATTATTTCTGGCTGGGCACTCTCCTGACATAATCTAATGTTTTGCTTTCGTTGTAGCAGCAGAGCGGGGGTTACGCCCCGAACCGGAGCCACCTCCTCTCCTGGAGGATCCGTGGGATGAGAAGGTTCTGCACCAGAGCCGCCATAGACATTAGTCACCCTCCCTAACCCTCCCTTTTTTTGTTGTCTTTTTTTTTAGGTGCGTTCGGAGTCCGCACCTTTGGGGGGGTACTGTGACGTCCTGACCATAGTAAGCTGTTATTTTCTATGGTAGAGTAGGTCAGGGCGTGACAGGGGGGGTTTCTAGTTTGTGGGAGTTTGATTTTGAGTTAGTGCATGTTTCACCTCTGCGTCACGGTTTGTTGTTTTTTTGTTCTTTAGTTATGTGCATGTATTGCATAGTTTCACAGTGAAAATAAAATGTGGAACGACACACACGCTGCACTTTGGTCCACTTCATTCTTCGACAACCGTGACAATACCAAAGTCAATCATGACTAATTTGTGGATGAGATTAAGAATGTGCAATGGGTAGAAGTGTGTAGTAAGGATGATCCTAAAATGTCACTAAGTTTGTTTATGAAATTATTCATGACTATAGCTGATATGCATGCCCCTTTAAGAAAATGCACTGTGAGGTCAAACGGTGCCCCATGGACTGATGATGAGCTGAGAAATGTAATGATTCAATTAAATAAAGCCAAAAAAGTAGCAGATAAATCTGGCACTCTGTTTTATAAGTAAAGTTATTGTAAATTAAGAAATATTGTGACCAAGCTAAACAAATCAAATCCACTTTTACTAGTCACATGCGCCGAATACAACAGGTGTAGACCTGTAAATAAATAAATATGACAAAATGACAGCCATAACAAAATTGGACAAAGTCCAAATAAAAATAAATAAGTATAAATGCTTACTTACAAGCCCCTAACCAACAACGCAGTTAAAAAAATATGAATAAGAATAAGAAATAAAAGGAACAACTAATGAAAGAGCAGCAGTAAAATAACAATAGCGAGACTGTTTACAGGGGGTACCAGTACAGAGTCAATGTGCTGGGGCACCTGTTAGTTGAGGTAATTGAGGTAATATGTACATGTAGGTAGAGTTATTGAAGTACCTATGCATGGGTAATAACAGAGAGTAGCAGCGGCGTTAAAGGGGGGAGGGGGGCAATGCAAATAGTCAAATAGTAGCCATTTGATTAGATGTTTAGGAGTCTTATGGCTTGGGGGTAGAAGCTGTTTAGAATCATCTTGGGTAGCTGGAATCTCTAACAATTTTTAGGGCCTTCCTCTGACACTGCCTGGTATAGAGGTCCTGGATGGCAGGATGCTTGGCCCCAGTGATATACTGGGCCGTACGCACTACCCTCTGTAGTGTCTTGTGGTTGGAGGCCGAGCAGTTGCCATACCAGGCAGTGATGCAATCAGTCAGGATGATCTTGATGGTGCAGCTGTAGAATCTTTTGAGCATCTGAGGACCCATGCCAAATCTTTTCAGTCTCCTGAGGGGGAATAGGTTTTGTCATCCCCTCTTCACGACTGTCTTGGTTTACTTGGACCATGTTAGTTTGTTGGTGATGTGGACACCAAGGAACTTCTAGCTCTCAACCTGCTCCACCACAGCCCCGTCGATGAGAATGGGGGCGTGCTCGGTCCTCCTTTTCCTGTAGTCCACAATCATCTCCTTTGTCTAGATCACTTTGAGGGAGAGGTTGTTGTCCTGGTACCACACAGCCAGTCCTCTGACCTCCTCCCTATAGCCTATCTCGTCATTGTCTGTGATCAGGCCTACTGTTGTGTCATCTGCAAACTTAATGATGGTGTTGGAGGCATGCCTGGCTGTGCAGTCATGAGTGAACAGGGAGTACAGGAGGGGACAGAGAAATGATTCTATCATGATTCCAACTGATGGCTCCATGTCATATACCCTCATAAAAGATTGTATCATGAAGGAGAGGCAATGCATGTTTCATCAAGTAGAAAGGGAAGAGGTAGAAAGGATGCTGTTGTCGCTTTCGGATGACAAGTCAACTGGTACCGATAATCTTGACACCATATTGCTTAGTGTTACAGCTAACCAAATATCTACATCAATCTCTCATATTTTCAATAAGTGCTTGATGTATGGGATGTGCCCAGAAGTCTGGAAAGAGTCAAAGGTAATTCCACTACCTAAGGATAACAAATCTGCATTCACTGGTCCTAATAGTCATCCTATAAACTGTGTTAAGTAGATTATTGGAAAATTTGTATCTGTATAAATCAAGCATTATTTCTCATGTAATGGTCTGATAATGGGTTTCCAGCATGCATACAAAGAAGGGTATTCTACGAGTACGGCCTTAGCACAAATTACAGATGATTGGTTAAAGAGTATGGATGACAGGAAGTTAGTTGGTGCACTTGCTAGATTTCAGTGCTGCTTTTGATGTAAATGATCATGAACTGTTACTAGCTCAACTCAAAAGTTATGGTTTTAAGTCTGCTGCTCTATCCTGGATGGAAAGCTATCTATCCAGGAGAAGGAAAAAGTGTTCTTTAATGGTATTTTTTCAAACAGTAATAATATACACTGTGGTGTTCCTCAAGGAAGTTGCCTAGGTCTACTTCTCTACTTTATCTTTACTAATGAACAAAGCAAGAGTGGTCATGTATGCTAATGACTCTACAATTTATAGCGCAACATCAGAATTTAACTAGGCAAGTCAGTTAAGAACAAGTGGGTTAATATGAACAAATTGGTGTTGAACATTTCTAAAACTAAATGTAATGTATTTGGTTCAAGAAATATGCTTGCTGATGATCCCCAATTGAATTTGTCGATGAATAGAACGCATGTAGAGCAAGTGAAAAAAACGAAACTACTAGGTGTCATGTTGGATGCAGTTTTATCATGGTCAGAACACATAGATAATATTGTTATTAAGATGGGATAGGGAATTGCTGTCACAAGAAAATGTTCAGAGCATGTAACATCTAGCACACTGAATCAGGTGATTCAATTCCTGGTCCTATCACACTTAGAGTACTGTCCAGTTATATGGTCATCTGCAGCAAAGAAAGATATAAAAAAGCTCCAAATCGTTCAGGACAGGGCTGCCAGATTAGCTCTTCATTTCTCGATCTGTTTGAATATTATCCAATATTATCAGAATCTCTCATGGCTTCACGATAAAAACAAATTACTATACAGTCTTCTGATTTTCTTATGGAAAGTTCTATTTTTTTTTTAAGTAGTATTTTTCAGGCCAGTTAGTACTTACTAGCAACATGCATAACCACCAAACCAGACAGACAAATTCAGAGCAGCTAAGACAACCCAAGCCAAGGACAAATTGCCTTAAATCTATAGTTTAATATAGAGCCATAGCTGAATGGAACTCTTTACCAATCCATAATTCTCAGGCAAAAAGTAAATCCACCTTCAAGAAAAAAATGTAAGAACATATAATGCGATAGACCATATGACTGGACAGGAAATAGAAAGCATCAACTGAATGTTAAATGTATTTCATGTCAGGTATTTGAATTGTCTGTACTGTTTACTTGTTGAATGTTTGTGAAGTCTTGATTTGTTGTTGTTTGTAATGTCTTGTTAATTGGTGTTGGACCCCAGGAAGATTAGCTAGCGTTACGTGGAACCTAATAAGCTAATGTGGAACCTAAGCTAATGTGGAACCTAATAAAACCTAATAAAAATTACAAATATTACTAGTGATGAATGTCTCTCATCATAAGAGGAGCTTGCCTGTTCTCTTCAGCTCATTAGAAAGCCGTCATTGTACATAATAACTTACCTAGTTAAATAAAGGTTAGATAAATATATATTTTTTAAATTATAATAATAAAAATACAAAATAACCATGACATCATTTAGCAGAGAGTGCTTTTTTAGCATATAGAAAGAAGCCCTAAGCTACAAACTCATCAGCCAATAAAGTCTTCATTATCCTATTGCCTGATGCTTGGGGTTATTGTAGATTTCAAGCCACTTACATTGAAACCACCGCTTGTTTCACTGTGATAAGCCTCTTTGACTCTCTTATTTATCCCTAATTGATTCTGAGTTAATAAACTAATTAACTTCCTTAATCTTTATCTAGCATAAGGTAATTATATTGTCCTCTGTGGCTCTCCCTCTCCCTCTCTCTCTTTCTCTTTCTCACTGCGGTGCCGACTCCTCTCGTCATGGTAACCTGACCCATATGGCAGTTTGTTTGATGTGGTGCCCAGCAGTCATGTTTCCATTGGTCATCATGGCACCTTGCAGTGGTCACATTCCTGTCCTCCACGTGAGCGCATCTAAAACACACGCAGAGAAGACACACGCGCACACATACAATCAGAAGAGCAGGGGAATGCTGTCATTACTACATCCTCTCAGTAGCATGGGAGTGAAAGATGACCACACTCACTCTTACTTTATAGCCCTCCACTTGAGCTTTAAAGCTGAAATATGGAAAGGAATAATCTCAGAATATATTTCACATTGGACACAGTGTCACGTCAGAAATCATTCAGAAATGGGATACATTTTATTCATGCAAGTGGAATGTTTCACAGATGTCAAGAAGCAGAGACACAGAGAGAGAGAGAGAGACTGAGAGAGAGAGAGAGCGAGAGGTAGACAGAGAGAGAGAGAGAGAGAGAGAGAGAAAGAGAGAGAGAGAGAGAGGTAGACAGAGAGAGAGAGAGAGAGAGAGAGGGGTAGACAGAGAGGTAGACAGAGAGAGAGACAGACAGAGAGAGAGACAGAGAGAGAGACACAGAGAGAGAGAGAGAGAGAGAGAGAGAGAGAGAGAGGAAGGGAAAGAGAGGGGGTGAAATAAAAGTCAGAATGCTTGCTGAATGGTAAAACACATTTTCAGACCATTTCATGTGATCCATGGGACACAGTCTCTCCAGTTCACACTCCAGACTCCCAATTTGACTTTCCCTGAGGAAGTTCACTGATATTCAGATAAAGTCACTGGAGACATTGCATTACGTATACAATAGACTATTCATTTTTTTAAGGTATGAAATATGAAAGAAGACTGTATAATGGGTAACAGTTTCTGGGAAGGTACAACCAATTTAAAAGATTAAATGTACTAATAAAATATTGTTTTGACATTGTAATGATGCATATTTTATGTCAGTCAGTAATGGCAGAGGGTTCATTCAATACTGGGAACAGGATCATATTTCACTGCTATGGATTATGTATCTCCTCCTCGTATATGCTAACTGTATGCTAATGGCTTATGATCCTATCTGTGTGTGTGTGCGTGCAGGTGTGTGAGGAGAGATTGACTGTTAGATCAGAGTGATGGGAGTAATTATGGAAATGAGCAGGTTAAGTAGGGTTGGATGTACAGTATATCTCTGTGTCATTGAGCTCATAATAAGTCTCTATTCCCCTACTGATCCACCATTAACCACCTATCTCTGTCTCTGTCACACTCATTCTCTCTCTCTCTCTCTCTCTCTCTCTCTCTCTCTCTCTCAATTCAATTCAATTCAATTCGCTTTATTGGCATGACGTAACAATGTACATATTGCCAAAGCTTACTTTGGATATTTACAATATAAAAATAAATAAAAATGAGAATCAAAAATTGTCAACGGGACAACAGTAACAACAATAACCAACGGTCAATATAACCATACATTCAACAATAACAATAATCATAGAGTTGAGGACATGTGCAGGTTTATTGGTCTGTCAGACACTGTCCCTCAACTTATGGCAGGCAGCAATGTAGTGCGCTGCCAATCCACAGCTCTCTGCGTCCTCCCCCAACAGGATGGGTAGCCTATCCTCATCAGAGAGGTCTTTGAAACCTTGAATAAGGGTTTCAAATTTGGGGAAATGACACTCTCTAATTGTTTTATATTTTTGACATTTTGTCAGGAAATGCAGCTCCGTCTCAGGTTCTGCTGTTGTGCAGTGGTTGCACAGCCTTTCCTCTACAGGGAGCCAGGTTTTCCTGTGTCTACCCTTCTCAATGGCAAGGCTGTGCTCACTGAGCCTGTACTTTGTCACTCTCTCTCTCTCTCTCTCTCTCGCTCTCTCTCATGTGACTAGTTAAACAGTAGAGAGTGGGGGTACTATGGGAAGGGTGCAATGAGTGTGACAGGGCTGAGTGGGACGATTGATGGCCAGAGATGAGTAAGGCCTATCGCTCAGGATGCAGGTGGTGTGTGTGTGAGGATGTTTAGTGTCCATTTGTTACCTCCCTCACCTTCTGGGTGAAGAGAAGGGAGGATGCTTGGAGGGCGGAAAGGATAATGAAAGAGCCTAATAGAGCCGTTTCCGTTCACCACGCACACACAAACCTGATCAATCACCACTTCACCACGCACACACAAACCTGATCAATCACCACTTCACCACGCACACACAAACCTGATCAATCACCACTTCACCATGCACACACAAATCTGATCAATCACCACTTCACCACGCACACACAAACCTGATCAATCACCACTTCACCACGCACACACAAACCTGATCAATCACCACTTCACCACGCACACACAAACCTGATCAATCACCATTTCACTATGCACACACAAATGCACGCACACACGCACACACACACAAACACACACAAACACACACACACACACACACACACACACACACACACACACACACACACACACACACGATAATGTGTCTGTCTGAAAGGTGTAGAAGTCTCTCAGGCAATCAGGTAATCATGTTGTTGAGGAAGCTGTCGAGCAGTAGATTACATTATCGATGGTATTAGAGATGGCACCACATTTACCCAATTACTCCCGATGAGATGTTATTATCAGATACAAATCAAATCAAATCAAACCAAATGTATTTATATAGCCCTTCGTACATCAGCTGATATCTCAAAGTGTTGTACAGAAACCCAGCCAAAACCCCCAAACAGCAAGCAATGCAGGTGTAGAAGCACGGTGGCTAGGAAAAACTCCCTAGAAAGGCCAAAACCTAGGAAGAAACCTAGAGAGGAACCAGGCTATGAGGGGTGGCCAGTCCTCTTCTGGCTGTGCCGGGTGGAGATTATAACAGAAAATGGCCAAGATTTTCAAAATGTATACACACATTATCTGCTCTCTGTCTTCCACTACAGTTATTCATATCCCTGGTATATACCTCTCAACACACACATACACACACACACAATTGTAGGTTTGGGGATTGCGTAATAGCTCATGACAGCAACAGAATTAACCTCTATATCAGTCTTTTTGATTATTCCATTATCCAGTGTTTCCATTTGGAAATAGTTGACAACCATTGTGGTTTCCTGAACACAGCCATGGTGTTGGGTGGCAGAGGAAATAGAGTTGTTAGGGACAGGTCATAACCTCAACTCTGCACAGGAGTGTGTTTGCATGTGTGCATGTCCACTGATGCTGTTTTTCTAAGTACCCTCTCCAGCCAGTCTCCACCCATTCATGTTCAGGTTCAGTCTCTTTGACATGGCTAAAGTCTGTAATCCATGGAATACAATAGATATCGGAATTTTAGGAGGAAAGAAGTAAATGTACAGTACTGTGAGGGCTACAAACAGGACGTCTTAACTTCAGGATCTTGAATGAAGTTTGAGATATACAGTATAAGGGACTTCAGATCCACAGTTGTAAATATGGGGCTCTAAGCCATATCCTGTTTTTAGTTGTAATACCCTTTTACTGGGATGTAACCAGCCCCCTAGACCACTCCCTCTCTGACAACCACTTAAAAATGATCCTGCCTACTAGTGCTTTATCATTCTTCTCTTCCACCATTCTATCCATCCCCTTCACCCCTCCATCCACCCCCTCCATGCCAGACGTGTGAGGACGGACATTTTACTCTGTCAAAAAAAAGGTGTAGGCCACTAAACACAGTAACCCCAGAGCTAGAGAGGGCTAGAGATGGAATGGCCATCAGGAGACTGGGTCAGGTTATGAAGATGCCCAAACCAGGGTGAGGGCAGTCTGTTACTGGCTCTATCTCTCTTTTACCTCTCTCTCTCTCTCTCTCTCTCTCCCCGAGGAGAGATCTGTGGTGGTTTATTCTTAGCCCCAGTGTCAGGTCAGTCTGTGGAGTGGAATGGAGAGAAGCTGTAGCAGGGTCTTCATTACATGCTCCTATATCCTCCACCAACCATGATCTCTTGACCCTACAACACAGCAACTGTTCAATATATGGTTTACGTTATGTTTGTGTAGATATAGTATGATTCCTTTTTGGAATGCATGTTGTTGTTCTTATGTATATGAAGTTTTCTACAACTACTAGGGTGACACCTCCCAAGATGCCTCAATCTGCACTCTAAAAAATGCTGGGTTAAAAGCAACCCAACGCTGGGTAAATAGTGGACAGAACACACGTTGGGTTATTTTTGACCTGGGAGTTGGGTCACTAAATTGGGTTATTGAGCTATGACCAGATGGCCAGTACTTCTGTTACATGTATTTCAAATACCTATTTTAATTACTTCAGAGTATTTTGTATTACACTGGGCTGAACTACAGATTTTTTTTTTAAAGAATTTTAATTACAGCTTTCGAAAATATCTTGTCACAAAATTCATTGGAGTGTAGTTTAGCCATTTGTAATACAACATACCAAACCAAAAGTAATTAAAATATGTATTTCAAATGCATGCAAAATAAATACTGCACATCTCTGATCTTAGCTCAATGACCCAGCGTCAACAACCCAACCTGACTCTGGCAATGGGTTGATGAGTGACCCAACTGCTGGCTCAAAATAACCCAATGTCTTCTGTCTAATATTTACCCAAATGTAATTGTTTTTAAGCCAGCATTTTTTGCATGATCTTCATTAACCCTTGTAATGCTGACACTGACACTATGATCTCATGTTCACGTAAAACTGACAACTCTATTAATTGAGTGGCAGGCATATCCATTACCGGGTCTGGGTAGAGACGTTACTCTAGCTTCTCTCATTACCAATATCACACTGCCTGCACATGCTGCTGAAATATTGTACTGTATGTTTTTACCCAGAGAGTTTTCAGCTGTTTTGGATAGCCTACTAAATAGTTGGCCAACTATCCTACAGCACCAAATGTTCCATGAAACTAACATTATAATACCGATTTACTATAATGATGTTGTCTTGAGACTTGTGGTGCCACCTTGGTTAGGATATAGTTGGGTGCCATCATGGTTCACCTTAGTAATGAATAATAAACTAAGTTGCATGGCTGTTATCTGTTTTATGTATGATGTTGAAAGCTTGGGGTGATCAGATCTGAGAGGTAGCAGTGTGGATCGTCTTGAATGTCCCTGTAGCTTTAGCTAGCAGAGGTAGCTCAAAGACCTCAAAGACCTCTCTATCACGGTTGACAAATCCACCGTGTCTCCCTCCCAGTGTGCATAGAACCTTGGCGTGACCCTGGACCACACCCTGTCATTCTCTGCAAACATCAAAGCACAGACTCGGTCCTGCAGTTTCCTGCTCTACGACATCTGTAGAGTAGGACCCTACCTCACACAGGAAGCGGCGCAGGTCCTAATCCAGACACTTGTCATCTCCTGTCTGGACTACTGCAACTCACTGTTGGCTGGTTACATCCCGCTTGTGCAATCAAACCTCTTCAACTATTCAGAACTCTGCATCCCACCTGGTTTTCAACCTTCCCAAGGTCTCCCATATCACCCGGCTCCTCTGCACACTCCACTGACTTCCAGTCGAAGCTCACATCAACCACAAGACCATGGTGCTTGCCTACTGAGCAGCAAGAGGAACTGCCTCTCCCTACCTTCAGGCTATACCCAAACCCTACATCCCAACCTGAGCTCTCTGTTCTGCCACCTCTGGTCTCTTGGCTCTCCCACCCCTATGGGAGGGCAGTTACCACTCAGCCCAGTCCAAGCTCTTCTCTGTCCTGGCACCCCAATGGTGGAACCAGTTTCCCTTTGAAGCTAGGACAGCAGAGTCCCTGCCCATCTTCTGAAAGTACCTGAAACCCTACATCTTCAAAGATGTGGGGTTTTGGCCCTCCCCCCAAAACCAACAATTGCACTTGACACCCCATCCCTTTCTAGTGCTGACTTTGGTGATAGCTACTTTACTGAGGAAAAGTATACTCACCGTGCCTGTGATACGTGGTTGTCCCACCCAGCTATTTTAAAATGAATGCACTGACTGTAAATCACTCTGGGTAAGAGTGTCTGCTAAATGATTCAAATGTAAATGTAAAATGTCATGTGTAACCTGGCTTGAAGTGGAGAGCTGATGTCCTCAGCTGACTGTCTACTCTCTAACACTGGGATTAAGGCTGTCAGGATTGTTCAACAGTGTAACACTAGCTTATAGTGGAAACACTAACCTCTCCTTAGCTGAGTCTAAAACCTGCTTTCTGTGACAAATGTACGTATTTTTTTATGTGACAATAGGCCTGTGTGTGTTCGTTAGTGGGGCATTTACACCTGGTGTTTGCACGGAAGTACAGTGTGTGCGTCAGCATGTGTGAGTGTGTATGCTTTTTTTGTGTGTATGTATATATGTGTGTGTGTGTGTGTGTGTGTGTGTGTGTGTGTGTGTGTGTGTGTGTGTGTGTGTGTGTGTGTGTGTGTGTGTGTGTGTGTGTGTGTGTGTGTTGGCATGCATGCATGCATAATTCTGGTGTATGTCCAACCTCTCAAGTAAATCTGGAGGTAAGAGTGTTGGTCACGTACAGCAGCATAACAAGGGCATTAGCTTACAGACCACACACAGGACTGGCTCCGTGCTAACCTCAGAGTTGTGTCTATCAGGATCTCTGAACATGAGGAAATCCCTTGGATGTGTCTCAGTGTGTTTCCTTAAGACACAGAGGAGGTGTGAGGCCAGTCTGTGGCCAATGCAGCTGTCCTGAGTGAGGCAATGTGACCGAATATTGTTACCCCTCACACACACACACGTGCGCACACACACACGCACACACACGCGCACACACGCACACACACATGCACCTACGCATACACACAGCCCGGCTGAGAACGTCTAGTATTTGTAAGAATGCGTATTAGATGGTATGTGTACAACAATAAGTTGGGGAAGTAGTATTTGGGACTGTACAGGGTTAGTGTACCAGGGTTAGGGTAATTGTTTAGGTGTGTGAGACACAGTGTGGGTTGACATGAAACCCTGGAGATCTGTTAGTTAGTCAGCCTGACAGGTAGCATCAACAAAACATGGATGACAGCTTCACTAGGCCAGTGGGCTCTATTTCCTATTCCATGCCACTTCTTGGGCATACCTGTAAGGAAGCACACACAATAAAATACCTAGGCTATAGTTCAGTGAGAAAACACAGTCCTACAGTGATCAGATGACCCTGGTTGGAATGTAGTTGGGTATTTTAACAAATAGACTATAGTATATGATGGTGTAATGTAAGAATGTGTTTGCTACTGCAGTGCTGAGGTCTCTCTACAGAGGAAATGTGACCGAATAACAATTATTCATATTATATGTCACAATCGCTGTTGCCCCTGTGTCTGAGAGTCTTTGTCTGAGAGTCTGTGTCTGAGAGTCTTTGTCTGAGAGTCTGTCTGAGAGTCTGTGTGTGTGTCACCCATGTTGCCCCTGTGTCTGAGAGTCTGTGTGTGTGTCACCCATGTTGCCCCTGTGTCTGAGAGTCTGTGTGTGTGTCACCCATGGTGCCCCTGTGTCTGAGAGTCTGTGTGTGTGTCACTCATGTTGCCCCTGTGTCTGAGAGTCTGTGTGTGTGTCACCCATGGTACCCCTGTGTCTGAGAGTCTGTGTGTGTGTCACCCATGTTGCCCCTGTGTCTGAGAGTCTGTGTGTGTGTCACCCATGTTGCCCCTGTGTCTGAGAGTCTGTGTGTGTGTCACCCATGTTGCCCCTGTGTCTGAGAGTCTGTGTGTGTGTCACCCATGTTGCCCCTGTGTCTGAGAGTCTGTGTGTGTGTCACCCATGGTGCCCCTGTGTGTGAGAGTCTGTGTGTGTGTCACCCATGTTGCCCCTGTGTCTGAGAGTCTGTGTGTGTGTCACCCATGGTGCCCCTGTGTCTGAGAGTCTGTGTGTGTGTCACCCATGTTGCCCCTGTGTCTGAGAGTCTGTGTGTGTGTCACCCATGTTGCCTGGGTGTCCGAGAGTCTGTGTGTGTGTCACCCATGTTGGCCCTGTGTCTGAGAGTCTGTGTGTGTGTCACCCATGTTGCCCCTGTGTCTGAGAGTCTGTGTGTGTGTCACCCATGTTGCCCCTGTGTCTGAGAGTCTGTGTGTGTCATCCATGTTGCCCCTGTGTCTGAGAGTCTGTGTGTGTGTGTCACCCATGTTGCCCCTGTGTCTGAGAGTCTGTGTGTGTGACCCATGTTGCCCCTGTGTCTGAGAGTCTGTGTGTGTGTGTGTGTGTGTCACCCATGTTGCCTGGGTGTCTGAGTAGCTGCAGTAAACAGGCTCAGTGTCGGTGTCAGGGTCAGGTCCATTCATCTCAATTAAAACTCTTGAGACACGTACATCATGTTGCTGTTGCAAACATTTTTTCATGTGCATATTGTAGTAAATACATATTTATGTCCTAGTGTGTGTCCATATTTATTTCTGTGTCATAGAACATAAATATTTATTGGAGTATGTGTGATGGGAGAGCAATCAGTAATGATGTACTGTAGAGTGGTAAAGTGAGTCGACACCAAAACCACAGTGTGTTTATAAAGAACCAGCTCCCTGCTGTAAAGGCCTATTTATTGCCTTACCTCCCTAATCTTCTACATTTGCACATACTGTACATATATTTTTCTATTGTGTTATTGACTGTATGTTTGTTTATGTGTAACTCTGTGTTGTTATTTTTGTCGCACTGCTTTGCTTTATCTTGGCCAGGTCGCAGTTTTAAATGAGAACTTGTTCTCAACTGGCCTAACTAGTTAAATAAAGGTGAAATAAACAAATACAAAATAAAAAAGGTGAACGGTGTGAAAGTAAATTCAAACCTCAGCGTACCTCAACCTCCATCTCACTCCAATCTTCTCTGCTCTCCTCTGGCAAGCCAGGTCAACAAGATCTCATAGTTTCCATTCAAAATGTTCCAAATTATGGATGAACGTCTATTTTTGACAGATTAATTCTGCGTGGTTACAGAGTTAATTCTGCATGTTTACAGGGTTCAAACAGAAAAAACTCAAAGGTTAATAGTTTAGACCTTAAGAGTCTAAGTAACATAATAAAAAAATCCCTATCAAAATCCGTCAGTTTAAGCTAGAGATATGTATTTTGCATGGGCTGCGTCTCAATCCACTGCATCCGCCTATGTCAGGCTTCCGCGTCTGCGGTGGGAAGTGGCAGAGCTACACCTCTGTTTGTCAGACCAGGAGACATCCCGAAAATCGGTCTTCTCACAAAAATGTCTGTAGCGTCTGAACGGTTCGGCCTACTAACTAATAACCCACGATGGAAAGGGGAGACTCTCACGAACGTCATGGTGTTCTCCGTTTTGCGGGTTACAGGGATTACTTAATCCTATCCCAGGTATTCCTTAAAGAGGTGGGGTTTCAGTGTCTCCGGAAGGTGGTGATTGACTCCACACAGATGGTTCAGCTCAGTACAACCATATTGATCTCTGTTTTTATGACAATCAAAACACCATAGTCTTCTGGTCACATATGACATCATCATCCTTGCATTCACAGTTTCTGGTTTAAAATGTAAACGCACCCTCTCTCGATGTGGCCTACGTATGAAATATAATAGCGCCTCCAAAACCATTACTTGGTGGAGATCTGTTCTCTCTCTCTCTCTCCCTTTTCCCCTCCTTGCTCAATGTATATGAGATTGCATGGGAACCCTCTTTCCCTCTCTAACAGAAAGTAGCCAGCTGTGTGTGTGTGTGTGTGTGTGTGTGTGTGTGTGTGTGTGTGTGTGTGTGTGTGTGTGTGTGTGCGCGCGCGTGTGTGTATGTGTGTGTGCGTGTGCGTGTGCGCGTGTGCGTGTGTGTGTTGCGGAGATGGACACTGCAGCCTTTGTCCTAAGAGAGACGGACCGTTTGTTTAAGCTGTCCTGGTGCTCAGGGTTCACAGGCCACACAGATGACCTGTGTGTGTGTGTATATGTGTGTGTGCGTGTGCGTGTGTGTTTGTCTGTGTGAGAGTTTCCATTATGGTGACGACTCCCTGTTCTTTACAATAGCATGTATCACTCTCTCTTTCTTTCCTCTCCCACCTTTTTCTCTCTTTCTCTCTTCTTTCCCCTCCTCCCCCTCTCCTTCAGTGTTAAGTGTGTTACCACTCTGTACTAGGTTTACCACAGGACCTCTTGGTTGTAACTGAGTGACAGGTGGAACTCCTGCTGTCTGAGTAAATCAGCACTGTGACATACAGGGCTCAAGCACAAACACACACACACGGACACATATGCATACACACACACACACACACACACACACACACACGCACACACGCACGCACGCACGCACGCACATGCACAAACACACACATATATGTATGCACACACACATCAACAAAGTATTTCGTTTTTTGGTGTATTATTTCTTACATTATTAGCCCAGAATGTGTTTGTGTTATTACATACAGCCGGAAATAACATTTGGATATCAGAGCGGCGGTAACTCACCAGCATTACAACCAGGAATACAACTTTCCCGATTTGGATCCTTTGTTCGTACCCCCCAGGGCAATTGAACTTATCCCAGAGGCTGCTCCGAGACGCCGTCGGCAGAGAAGAGGTATTCGGAGTGGACTTCTAGTCCAACTCAGGAGGCGTGCACACCATCCACCGCTTCCGAGTATATTACTCGCTAATGTTCCGTCTCTGGGCAATATAGTAGATGAGCTCATGACGAGGATCTCCTTCCAGAGAGATATCAGGGACTGTAACATACTCTGTTTCCCAGAATCATGGCTCTCTTCGAATATACTGTCCCCGTCCATACAGCCAGCTGGGTTTTCAGTACATTGCACAGACAGTAATAAAGAATTCTCCGAGAAGAAGAAAGGCGGGGGTATATGCTTCATGATTAACTACTCCTGGTGTGATTGTGATAACGTAAGGTTCTAGTCACAGCCGCGTATATTCCACCTCAAGCCAATACCATGACGGCCGTCAAGGAGCTACACTGGAAACCACATATCCTGAGGCCGCATTTATTGTAGCTGGGGATTTTAACAAAGAAAATTTGAGGAAAACGCTACTGAAGTTCTATCAACACATTTACTGTAGTACTCGTGCTGCTAAAACACTTGACTACTACTGCTACTCCCCCTTCCAAAATTATTTTGATCATGTGGACTGGGATATGTTCCAGGTAGCCTTTGAAAATAACATTGATGTATACACAGACACGGTGATTGAGTTAATCAGGAAGAGTATAGGTGACGTTGTTCCCACTGTGACTATTAAAACCTACCCAAACCAGAAACCGTGGATAGACGGCAGCATTCGCGCAAAACTGAAAGCGCGAACCACCGCATTTAACCATGGCAAGGTGACTGGAAATTATGGTTGAATACAAAAAGTGTAGTTATTCCCGCCAGAAGGCAATAAAACAGGCAAAACATCAGTACAGAGACAAAGTGGAGTCGCAATTCAACCTCTCAGACACGAGACACATGTGGCAGGGTCTACAGACAATCACTGATTACAAAGGGAAAACCAGCCACGTCGCAGACACCGACGTCTTGCTCCCAGACAAGCTAAACTCATCCTTCGCCCGCTTTGAGGATAATACAGTGCCACTGACCCAGCCCGCTTCCAAAGACTGTGGGCTCTCGTTCTCTGTGGCCTACGTGAGTAAGACATTTAAGCGTGTTAACACTCGCAAGACTGCCGGCCCAGATGGCATCCCTAGCTGCGTCCTCAGACCATGCGCAAACCAGATGGCTGGAGTGTTTACGGACATATTCAATCTCTCCCTATCCCAGTCTGCTGTCCCCACTTGCTTCAAGATGTCCACCATTGTTCTTGTTCCCAAGGAAGCAAAGGTAACTGAACTCAATGACTATCTCCCCATTGCACTCACTTCTGTCATCATGAAGTGCTTTGAGAGGCTAGTTAAGGATAATATCACCTCTACCTTACCTGACACCCTAGACCCACTTCAATATGTATACCGCCAAATAGATCCACAGACGAAGCAATCGCACTGCACACTGCCCTATCCCATCTGGACAAGAGGAATACCTATGTAAGAATGCTGTTCATCGACTATAGCTCAGCCTTCAACACCATAGTAGCCTCCAAGCTCATCATTAAGCTTGGGGTCCTGGGTCTGAACTCTGTCCTGTGCAACTGGGTTCTGGAATTCCTGATGGGCCGCCATCCCAGGTGGTGAAGGTAGGAAACAACACCTCCACTTCGCTGATCCTCAATGCAGGGGCCCCACAAAGGTGCATGCTCAGCCCCCTCCTGTACTCCCTGTTCACTCATGACTGCATGGCAACACAGGCCTCCAACTCAATCATCAAGTTTGCTGATGACACAACAGTGGTAGGCCTGATTACCAACAATAATGAGACAGCCTACAAGGAGGAGGTGATGGCCCTGGCGGAGTGGTGTCTGGAAAATAACCTCTCCCTCAACGTCAACAAAACAAAGGAGCTGATTGTGGACTTCAGGAAACAGCAGAGGGAGCATGTCCCTATCCACATCGACGGGACCGCAGTGAAGAAGGTGAAAAGCTTCAAGTTCCTCGGCGTAGACATCACCGACAATCTGAAATGGTCCACCCACACAGACAGTGTGGTGAAGGTGCATCAGCGCCTCTTTAACCTCAGGAGGCTAAAGAAATAGGGCCCATAAGACCCTTACAAACTTTAACAGATGCACAATTTAGAGCATCCTGTCAGGCTGTATCACCCCCTGGTAAGGCAACTGCACCACCCACAACCGCAGGGCTCTTCAGAGGGTGGTGTGATCTGCCCAATGCATCACCGGGGGCACACTGCCTGCCCTCCAGGATACCTACAGTGCCAGATGTCACCACCCGAGCCATGGCCTGTTCCACCCGAGCCATGGCCTGTTCACCTTATTACCATCCAGAATACGAGGTCATCACTGGTGCATCATAGCTGGGACCGAGAGACTGAAAAACAGCTCCTATCTCAAGGCCATCAGACTGTTAAATAGCCATCACTTGCTGGCTACCACACGGTTACTTAACCCTGCACCTTAGAGACTGCTGCCCTATATACATAGACATGGAATCACTGGCCACTTTAATAATGGAACACTAGTCACTTTAATAATGTTTAAATAATGTTTACATACTGCTTTACTCATCTCATATGCATATACTGTATTCTATTCTACTATATTTTAGTCAATGCCACTCCGACTTTAATCAATCTAATATTTAATTTATTTATTGTATTTATTTTATTTAACCTTTATTTAACTAGGCAAATCAATTTAGAACAAATTCTTATTTACAATGACGGCCTACCAAAAGGCAAAATACCTCCTGCGGCGACAGGGGCTGGGATGAATAAAAATTATTTAAAAAATAAATAACATTGAAATATAAGACAAAACACACCTCGCGACAAGAGAGACAACACAACACTACATAAAGAGAGACCTAAGACAACAACATAGCAAGGCAGCAACACATGACAACACAGCATGGTAGCAACACAACATGACAACAACATGGTAGCATCACAACATGGTAGCAGAACAAAACATGGTACAAACATTATTGGGCACAGACAACAGCACAAAGGGCAAGAAGGTAGAGGCAACAATACATCACGCAAAGCAGCCACAACTGTCACTAAGAGTGTCCATGATTGAGTCTTTGAATGAAGAGATTGAGATAAAACTGTCCAGTTTGAGTGCTTGTTGCTGCAAGTTCCAGTCGCTAGCTGCAGCCAACTGAAAAGACGAGCGACCCAGGAATGTGTGTGCTGTAGGGACCTTTAACAGAGTGTGACTGGCAGAACGGGTGTTGTATGTGGAGGATGAGGGCTGCAGTAGATATCTCAGATACGGGGGAGTGAGGCCTAAGAGGGTGTCGTGTCTTTACTATGGATTAAGCGATATATGACGTGCTTATTTTATCAAATCAATTCTCTGTAATTAATTTTACCTGATTAAACTAATCATGTAAATGATAATTAACTAGAAAGTCGGGGCACCACGGAAGAACGTTTAAAGAGCTGTTGTCTTCCGAATAAACTCTTAAAGACCTGGTAATCTTTTATATCAATAGCGGTCAATTATTTATCGTCACGTTATTCAGTCTCATCTGAACGTCATAGAATTCTTGGTTATCTTCACGAACCCTGGCTAACAAGTTGAATCAACAATACAACATTTGGTTTAATTATTTATTTACTAAATACGTAAATAATCAAACAGAATTACATATACACAGAATGGATCATACATTGATTACTAATTATGTCATAAAAGAAAACGTCCCTGGCAGACAAAACCGATATGACAGCTGGTTACACAAAGAAAGGGGGTTGGGTTTGAATGAAAGCGCGGGAAGACTGAGGAACAAAAGGATTGGGTCTCTATCAGACCTTATGAAGCTATGCTATTGTAAATACAGAATCTTATGCATTCTAAATAACCACCCATTCGGAAAAGGAAAATGCAAGAAATATATTTACTCTGAGCTGCGCTTCGATAGATTGGTTGAAGATGGAAGGCTGGGTTGCCCAGCAGAGATCTCCCTTATCCTTTGAAGAATATGTCTTGTGGTAGAACGAATACGTTGTAGTACCATCATCTTGTGGTAGAACGGATATGTTGTAGTACTCTGTCTTTTTGAAGAGAATGTTCGTCCTTTCCTAGGCCACGCACGTTTATAGCGGCTGCTTATAACTCGACATCTAGGATGTATCACTTCTTTAGTGAATAAGAGTTCAAAGTTCATACCAAGTCGCCATACTAAAAGCTCATGCTATATTCTGGCCGGTATAGTTGAAATCATCCTTCCAGCGTGGTGATTGTTACCTCCACATTGAAATTCACCCTCCTAAACGTATGGACAGCAGTCCTCACGTAATCAGGAACACAATGTTAAAACCTCTCTAGGGTATGTGGGACGAAATCGTCCCACCTAGTCAACAGCCAGTGGAATCGAGTGGCACGATATTCAAAAACCTTAAAAATGTTATTACTTCAATTTCTCAAACATATGACTATTTTACACCATTTTAACCTGTTAGGGCTAGGGGGCAGTATTTACACGGCCGGATAAAAAACATACCCGATTTAATCTGGTTACTACTCCAACCCAGTACCTAGAATATGCATATAATTATTGGCTTTGGATAGAAAACACCCTAAAGTTTCTAAAACTGTTTGAATGGTGCCTGTGAGTATAACAGAACTCATATGGCAACCTGAGAAGATTCCTTACAGGAAGTGCCCTCGCTGACAAGATCTTGTTCTTCTTGTCTCTGTTTATTGAAGACTGAGGATCTTTGCTGTAACGTGACACTTCCTACGGCTCCCATAGGCTCTCAGAGCCCGGGAAAAAGCTGAATGATATCGAGGCAGCCCCAGGCTGAAACACATTTGCGCTTTTGGCAAGTGGCCGATAAGAGGATAATGGGCTTAGGTGCGTGCACGAGTCGAGCCCGTGCTTTATTTTCTTTCGTCTATTTACCTATACGCAGATTCCTGGTCGGAATATTATCGCTTTTTTTACGAGAAAAATGGCATAAAAATGTATTTTAAACAGCGGTTGACATGCTTCGAAGTACGGTAATGGAATATTTAGAATTTTTTTGTCACGAAATGCGCCGTGCTCGTAACCCTTATTTACCCTTTCGGATAGTGTCTTGAACGCACGAACAAAACGCCGCTGTTTGGATATAACAATGGATTATTTGGGACCAAACCAACATTTGTTATTGAAGTAGAAGTCCTGGGAGTGCATTCTGACAAAGAACACCAAAGGTAATCAAACTTTTCTAATAGTAAATCGGAGTTTGGTGAAGGCTAAACTTGCTGGGTGTCTAAATGGCTAGCCCTGTGATGCCGGGCTATCTACTTAGAATATTGCAAAATGTGCTTTCACCAAAAAGCTATTTTAAAATCAGACATATCGAGTGCATAGAGGAGTTCTGTATCTATAATTCTTAAAATAATTGTTGTGCTTTTTGTGAACGTTTATCATTCCCCGTTCTGGCGCCTTCTGAGAGCCTATGGGAGCCTTAGAAAATGTCACGTTACAGCAGAGATCCTCTATTTTCGATAAAGAGGCTACAGAAGGCCAAGAAATGGTCAGACAGGGCACTTCCCATATAGAATCTTCTCAGGTTTTGGCCTGCCATATGAGTTCTGTTATACTCACAGACACCATTCAAACAGTTTTAGAAACTTTAGGGTGTTTTCTATCCAAATCAAATAATTATATGCATATTCTAGTTTCTGGTCCAGTTGATGTAACTCTGCAAGATCCCGGTCAAACCATGGGCTGAACCTGTTTTTAATTCTCATTTTCTTTATGGGGGCGTGTTTGTTAACAATACCACTGAAAATATCCAAAAAGAAGGTCCAAGCGTCTTCGACAGAGGGGATTAAGCTGTTTCTATACCATTTTACAGATGGTATCATTCCATTCTTTTACTTTAGATTTGTGTGTATTGTTGTGAATTGTTAGACACTACTGCACTGTTGGAACTAGGAACACAAGCATTTTGCTACACCCGCAATAACATCTGCTAAATATATGTTTATGTGACCAACAAAATGTGATTTGATTTGATTTGAATAGTGGTCCCTTCCATTGAGCCAGTAGTGTGTGTTTTCTCAATTAACCCTGAGGAGTGAGGATCAGGATGATAATAATGCCATGTGTTTGACAGGTTTGACACGGTGGGTGAGAATAAAAACACCAGACTCTGTCCTCCTCTTTGTCCCTCCCCTTATCACTGCCACCTGTGAGAAGGGAGGGAAAAGTGAGAGAAACAACAAAGGAAGGGGAGTATAAAGTGAGAGTATTACATGTTATTCCTCTGTGTTTGTGCTGTTCACTCATTGGTGGTTGAATAACATGACACACACGCACACTATTCCACTCTACTATCCTTCCCTTTTGTCTCCACTCAACACCAATGTGTTCAATGATACACAAACTGAGCTTTCAACTGAAACCTGATGGGGAGAGACTGGGCTGTATGTGTGACTGTCTGTCTCTCAGTAGCACTGTTTCCAATCTGACCCAGCCAGCCTTGCTGTGGTCCAGCTGTTATAGTAATCCTCTACTGGCCACACACACACACACACACACACCTGATCAATCACCACTTCACCATGCAGGAATTTGGGACTAAACAATTTTTCTCATGCCGAAACCGGATTAGATACATACTGGTAGTTAAATCAGAGTTCAATGCCAAAAATATGATATTCGCAAAGTCATTAAGCAAAAAACAAACCAAAACATCAAGAGCCTCTACAATGTCAAAACATGATTTTGTCATGAGTTCAGTACCCTTTGCTTGATTTTGCAGACCCACAACTGTGGTGTATCGTCATTAGCTAGCTAGCTAATGTTAGCATGCTAACTACGCTAGTCAGCATAGGCTGCTACATGATTCTTATCCCAACAGATTAACCAGAATGACATTTACGCTCAAGGATGGCCAAAAATAACTATCTGAAAGCCACGCCCCTAATAAGCAACGCCTCCAGTCTTCTGATCTGACAGTTGAGTCTTCAAAACAACCCAGCCTTCTTTAGAGTGTACTAGCTGTCACAGTGAATAGACTAGTGAATAGACCAAGGCGCAGCGTGTTGAGTGCTCATCTTTATTTTGAATGAAAAAGCACTTCTCAAAGAAAAACAAACGAAAGCCAAAACAGTTCTGTCAGGTATCCTAACATACTAAACAGAAAACAACCACCCACAAAACCCAAAGGAAAACAGGCTGCCTAAGTATGGCTTACAAACAGAGACAACGAAAGACACCTGCCTCTGATTGGAAACCATACTCGGCCAAACCTGGAAAACAAAGCATAGAAAATGAAAACTAGAACAAATTCCCCTTGAACCAAAAAAAAAAACAAAACACACAAAACAACCCCCCTGCCACGCCCTGACCATTCTATTATGGCAAATGACCCTTTTCACTGGTCAGGACGTGACAGTACCCCCCCCCCCCCCCCCCCCCCCCCCCCCCGAAGGTGCAGACCCCAACTGCACCCCAAACAAAAACCCACAAAAACAACCCCAAACCTAAAGGGAGGAAAGGGAGGGTGGCCACCATCTACGACGGTTCCTGTGCTACACCCCAAGCCCTTCTGCCAATCCTCCAGCTACGGAGGTGGCTCTGGCTCCGGGTGTAGCCCCCGTTCTGCGCTGCAGACCATCGCTGAAGACCCCGGGCTGAGAGGCGTCGCTGGAGGCCCCGGGCTGAGAGGCGTCGCTGGAAGGGGGCCTGTCCTAATAATCGAATCAGATGGCCCTACTCACCAAGAAAACACATTGAACATAGTATTTCCCTTCTGTCCCAACTCTCTCTGTATGTCTGCTGACTTTAGGCAGCTTTTACTCTGAGACCACAATATGTCAGTATTTCACCAATCCTCTGATGGGTGTGTCTGTTATACTACCTTGAGAAACATGTCTGATGACCTTGTTCTCCCACAGTCAGTAATCCTAATTGGAGATGTGCACTTTTTAAAGACATATGTAAAAAAAAATCTTCCTTTGATATTTTCCCCTTTACCTCATTCTTGTATTTTATTTATTTTATCTGTCGTTCACCCTCTTTCTCACACTCTCTTGCATCTACCCCAAAGTCAGAAGTTTGGTCTCTCACTTAATTAACATTGAACCATTCATTGTCTCAGGGACGGATCATTGAAGTAATTTTCTTTTGCTGTGTTTAATTTCTCTCCTCACTTCACCATTACTGCTGTACAGGTAACTAAAGGTCACTGCTAATATGTGTAGTGAGTCTAGCTGTACAGTTCACTCTCAGATGGAGAATGGAAAGTGTCACTAATCTGTTTGACAGGGCCGGCTGGTTGTGGACTAAATGAATAGTGATCCGTGTTGTTATGGTCTGGCTGCTTGGCTCTGTCTGTTCACTTCTTATATAAATACTGTTTCTCATTCAGCCAGTGAAAACCAAAGATACAAATTGTTTTTTGCAACACTTCAGTTTTCATTCAAGTGGAGCCCTATTTACATGTTTACTTTTAATGAAAATAAACTCTTCGAATTTGTTCCTGCTGAATGGTTGTGTTTTTGTATCATTATGTTTTAACGTCTCGTAAAATACTTGTCTACTATGGGTCCACTGTTGTCGGTACATAGAACAACATGGAGAAACTGTTGTCTGAGCTAACCAAGAGCATACTAACATGAGCTGACTTACCTCTGAATATTTATCACACACACACACACACACACACACACACACACACACACACACACACACACACACACACACACACACACACACACACACACACACACACACACACACACACACACACACACACACACAGCTATTCAGTCAGCTCTGCTGAATAACAAAAAAAACATGTAATGCTGGGGTACATGTAATGCTGGGGTACATAGCTCATGGCATATTTGTGAGTGTGTGAGTGTGCGTGTTTGTGTGTGTTCAGCTCAGACATGAATCAACAGCTCTGTTTAATTCAGAAAAGGATTCATAACAAAGGGATTTATATAACTGCTTCTGTAGTCACTTTGTCTCCTCAGATCAGGAGAAAGACAGGAGAGATGTTATGTTTTAGACACACACACATGCACAGAAGCTACGCAGCTTTTAATTTCTGTGTTTTCTACCTGGAAAGGAACTGCCTGCCACTGTCGTGTGCTGGGAGAGCTGTGTGTGTGTATGTTTCTGTGTGTGTGTGTGTATTTGTGTGTGTGGTTTTTAATTTAGCGTCCTGACAACCATCTGACAGTCGTGTTGTGACCCTGGATAACTTTACTACCCCAAAGCAGTTTGGGATTTAAACCAAGAAAGTATGTCCAATCCCAAACCGACCCCCAGCCCCTACCCCCTGTGCAATTTGGAACACAATTGTGTTTCCACTGGTCCTAAACAGTCTAGGACACAGGCGGATGGTCGAGGGCTGGAAAATAGTTATAATTTGTACACTGCAAATTCACCTCAAGAATTTCAAACAGATACAATATTTGATCAAACAAATTATAATTTCAAACTTTAATTATATTTAGATACAATCACATATGCCTCTCTATTTATTCGCGGGAATACTTTCATACATTCAAATGTAGGACTTCCTGGTTATTTTACAGTCTTTTATGTTCAACTACAAAAATGATTAACCCTTTAAACCTATTCTCAACTGGCTGGTTAACATAATTAACATAATTTGTATAATTTTGGGTTGCTGCAGTTCAGTGTTGTGGCACTCTAATTTTGCCCACTCAGAGGGCTATAAGAAAACTCAGAATAAGTCACCAAAGATATGTCATAAAAGGCAAGAATGTATTTGGTAAGGGATTAATATTGTGCCGTTCCTGTTAGTAGAGACCATGAAGAGTAGGAGTAAGACATTTAAGTGTATTAACTCTCGCAAGGCTGCTGGCCCAGACGCCATCCATAGCCGCGTCCTCAGAGCATGCTTGAACCAGCTGGCTGGAGTGTTTATGGACATATTTATTCTCTCCCTATTTTAGTCTGCTGTCCCCACTTGCTTCAAGATGTCCACCATTGTTAATTTACCCAAGAAAGCAAATGTAACTGAACTAAACAACTATCGCACCGTAGCACTCACTTCTGTCATCATGAAGTGCTTTGAGAGGCTAGTTAAGGATCATATCACCTCCACCTTACCCGACACCCTAGACCCATTTCAATTTCCATACCGCCCCAATAGATCCACGGATGACGCAATCGCCATCGCACTGCACACTGCCCTATCCCATCTGGACAAGAGAAATTACTATGTAACAATGCTGTTCATTGACTACAGCTCAGCCTTCAACATCATAGTACCCTCCAAGCTCATCATTGAACCCCGCCCTCTGCAACTGGGTCCTAGACTTCCTGACGGGCCGCCCTCAGGTGGTGAAGGTAGGTAACAGCACCTCCACTACGCTGCCCCTCAACACAGGGGCCCCACAAAGGTGCGTGCTCAGTCCCCTCCTGTACTCCTTGTTCACCCATGCACCCACTGCGTGCCAAGCACATCTCCAACTCAATCATCACGTTTGGAGACGACACAGCAGTGGTAGGCCTGATTACCAACAATGACGAGACAGCCTACAGGGAGGAAGTGAGGGCCCTAGTGGAGTGGTACCAGGAAAATAACCTCTCCCTCAGCATAAAAAAAAATGAAGGCGTGGATCGTGGACTTCAGGAGACGGCAGAGGGAGCACACCTCCATACACATCGACAGTGAAGACAAGAACCTCAGGAGGCAGTAGAAATTTGGCTTGACCCCTAAGACTCTCACAAAGATTTACGAATGCACCATTGGGACCATCCTGTCAGGCTATATCACTGCCTGGTACTGCAACTGCACCGTCAGCAACCACAAGGCCCTCCAGAGGGTGGTGTGGTCTGCCCAAAGCATCACCGGAGGCACACTGCCAAAAAGATCATCAAGGACCTCAGCCATGGCCTGTTCACACCGCTACCATCCAGAAGGCGAGGTCAGTGCAGGTGCATCAAAGCTGGGACCAAGAGTCTGACAAACAGCTTATTTTAAATAGTCACCACTGGCCGGCCTCAGCTCAGTACCCTGCCTTGAACTTCAGTCACTGTCACTAGCCGGCTATCACCCGGTTACTCAACCATCCACCTTAGAGGCTGCTGCCTATGTACAAAGACATGGAACACTGGTCCCTTTAATAATGTGTACATACTGTTTACATACTGTTTAACCCAATTTGTATGTACATATACAGTACCAGTCAAAAGTTTAGACACACTTACTCATTCCAGAGTTTTTCTTTATTTTTACTATTTTCTATCAGGAATCAAGGTTAGACCCAGATGTAGACTGTCGAAGTAACAATGTTTATTGTAGCAACAGGGGCAGGCAAGACAGGTCAAGGCAGGCAGGGGTCGAAGATCCAGGGTAAGACAAAGGTACAGGACGACAAGTGGACTCAGGGTCAGGGACAGGCAGAGTTCAGTTATCCAGAGGTGGAGCAAAGGTACAGGATGGCAGGCAGGCTCAGGGTCAGGCAGAGAGGTCAGGTGGCGGGTACAGGGTCAGGACATGCAAAGGTCAAGAACCAGGAGGAAGAGGAAAGAAAGGTTGGGAAACAATAGGAGCTGACAGGAAAAACGCAATTAGCTTGAACGAACAAGACGAACTGGCAACAAACAGACAGAGAACACAGGTGTAAATACATAGGGGATGATAGGGAAGATAGGCGACACCTGGTGGGGGGTGGAGACAAGCACAAGGACAGGTGAAACAGATCACAGCGTGACAATTGTCTACATTGTTGAATAATAGTGAAGAAATCAAAACTATGAAATAACACATATGGAATCATGTAGCAACCAAAAAAAGTGTTAAACAAATCAAAATATATTTTATATTTGAGATTCTTCAAAGTAGCCACCCTTTGCCTTGATGACAGCTTTGCACATTCTCGGGCCCACAGCATGATGCTGTCACCACCATGCTTCACTGTAGGGATGGTGCCAATGTTTCCTCCAGGCATGACGCATGGTATTGATGCCAAATAGTTCAATCTTGGTTTTATCAGACCAGATAATCTTGTTTCTCATGGTCTGAGTGCGCATATCATCCCGTTAGCGGGATCGTTTTCCAGCAAAAACTCCTAGCGACATTAGCATAACGAAATTCAATATTTATTTTTTTTCAAATATAGGACTGTCTCATATCGTTTTATAGATACACCTCTCTTGAATCGACCCTCGTTGTCCGATTTCAAAAAGGTTTTACAGGAAAAGCACAATATTAGATTATGTTAGAGGAGTACATGGTAAAAGTAGCATCATATGAATTTTCCGACCAAGCACACACATCACATATAACCAAAAAACAGCTAAATGCAGCACTAACCTTTTACAAACTTCATCAGATGACACACCTAGGACATCATGTTACACACAGCATGCAATCTTTTGTTCAATAAAGGTCATATTTCTATATAAAAACAGCATTTTACATCGGCACCTGACGTTGACTAACTATTTTCCCATAAAATGCGTCCCGGGAAACAGTGCTACAATTTTATAAATTACTATTCGAAAATATTGTCAATCTAAGATTTATAGATGAATATCTCTTGAAAACACCCGTCATAACAGATTTTAAATTAACTTTACAGGGTAATCACACTTTGAGATAAAAGGGGATGCGATACCCAGAAAATGAGCTAGAAAGCCTAGCTCGTCGCCATCTTTGAACAATTGCACATCACATCTGATCTTGTATAATATTGCCAATAATCCCTCACCTTTAGTTGTCTTCATCAGAAAGCACTTCCACGAATCCCTTGTCCACGACAAATGTTTTTTCGGTCGAAAAAGTCCATCCTTTATGTTCCATTAGCTTGGTGTTGTTAGCGCGTCCTAAGGCTGTAATCAAATGTTGATACGGGCGCGGGACCTGCCTAACGAAAAATGACTTTTTTGACTGCTGTAGGTTCGTTCAAACATGTCAAACGTTGTATAACATTAATCTTCAGGGCCTGTTTCAACAAGAGAGCCAATCAGATTCGAGTGGGACGATTTCATTGTGTTTCAAAAGGTTTCCAAAGGTGGGGGCAGACACGGCCGCCGACGTCACAATGCTGATGGCCCTACTACTGTGACCAATTGCCACATCGTCTCCTTCACTGAGTTTCGACCGCAGAAGCCTCAAAACACTTTGTAAAGACTGGGGACATCTAGTGGAAGCACTGGAAAGTGCTCAATTATAATTTTTTCACGTTGTGAATTATAGGGAAGGCTGTGAAGTCGAGTCCACAATTCAGAATCCCACTTCCTGGTTCAATCGGTCTCGGGGTTTTGACTGCCATACGAGTTCTGTTATACTCACAGACACCATTCAAACAGTTTTAGAAACGTTAGGGTGTTTTCTATCCATATAAAATAAGTATATGCATGTCCTAGCTTCTGAGTTTGATTAGTAGGCCGTTGAAAATGGGAACGAATGTTTTTCAAAATGCGCTGTGGCGCCCCCTATCCCAGGGTATGTCCAAGAGGTTAAGTGCCTTTTGGCAAACTCCAACTGCTTCGGAGCTCTACAGACAATTCCTTCGACCTCATGGCTTCGTTTTTGCTCTGACATGCACTGTCAATTGTGGGACCTTATATAGACAGCTGTGTCCATTCAATTGAATTTACCCCAGGTGGACTCCAATCAAGTTGTAGAAACATCTCAAGGTTGATCAATGGAAACAGGATGCACCTGAGCTAACATTAGCTAGTTAAATAACAATGAACATAGTGCCAACTCATGATGTTACTACACCTTGCGTGAATCTGCTGGTAGTGGTAGCTAACCAACCAGGTTCAATGTTAGCTAGCTAACATTAGACTCTAACTAGCAAATCAAAAATCTCTGAGATACGAATAATAACGTCATACATGTAATGTTAGCTAGCGAGCCAGCCAGCTAGCTAACATTAGCCTCTAACTACCCAAGCATATGGCTCTGGGATACGAATAATAGCATCATACACGTAACGTTAACTAAGGTACCAGACAGCTAACGTCAGATAGCTAGCTAGCAGTACACTTTAGCTTGAAAGGAAACCACTTTCTGTCAAAATTAGAAACATGTAATATCTGAAACTGTAGCTAGCTAGACTATCTGTAACGACTGTCTATGGAAGTAGACCAAGGTGCAGCGGAGTTGGTGTTCATCTTGAATTTTAATACAACGAAGAGAACACTATACAAAAACAAGAAAAACTGACAGCCAAAACAGTCCTGTCAGGTGCAAACACTAACAGAAACAATTACCCACAAAACCCCAACGGAAAAACATGCACTTATGTGTGACTCCCAATCAACAACAACGAACTTCAGCTGTGCCTGATTGGGAGTCACACACGGCCCAAAACAAAGAAATACAAAAACATAGAAAAAGAACATAGAACGCCCACCCAATGTAACACCCTGGCCTAACCAAAATAAAGAACAAAAAACCCTTTTCTATGGCCAGGGCGTTACACTATCTTACCCGTATACATCATCATGCATGATGGACGTGTCTCCCTGTCACGGATGCCATGCCATGGTTGCCCTTAGTTTGAAGATATAATCCAGAGACAGGTGTTTTCTCCATCTCTTTAGCTATCATACTCTAATTCCACTGATTTCAAAACTCTAACCTCCAGAAAGTGGAGATCAACACGTATGCAGCTCCACTACAGAATACATTTTTTTTAAAGAAGCGTTCGACAGGATTACCAACACAGACCGACCAGCTCAAATACACAGAAGCCTTCTACATGTCAGACCAATCTTAACTCCTCTCTTGGCATGTACAGCCCACTCATTATCTCAGCCAATCATGGCTAGTGGGAAGGTTGCTGACTTTTTCTATGGCTTAACCAACTAGGCTCATAATTTAAACATGTTATTCGTATTTACAGATGGCATACAAGTTTGTTAATAAGGCACATGAAAGTTCACACGTTCCAGAAGGCATTTTGCCCATAAAATGCATTTTGATGAAAAAAAGTTTACCTTCAAATGGCTCTCCTGTGAAGTAGTGACCCGCAACATAGGCCTAGTTTCCTGAAACGAGTCACATATTTCTTAATTCAATTATTTTACTTTTTAGAATTTTGTGTATTGTTGCATATTGTTAGATATTACTGCACTGTTGGAGCTAAGAAAACAACCATTTTGCTACACCCACAATAACATTTGCTAAATACAGTTGAAGTCGGAAGTTTACATACACTTAGATTGGAGTCATTAAAACATGTTTTTCAACCACTCCACAAATTTCTTGTTAACAAACTATAGTTTTGGCAAGTCGGTTAGGACGTCTACTTTTTGCATGAAACAAGTCATTTTTCGAACAATTGTTTACAAACAGATTATTTAACTTATAATTCACTATCACAATTCAGCCGAAGAACACCATTCCAACTGTGAAGCAATGGGGTGGCAGCATCATGTTGTGGGGGTGCTTTGCTGCAGGAGGGACTGGTGCACTTCACAAAAGAGATGACATCATGAGGGAGGAAAATCATGTGGATATATTGAAGCAACATCTCAAGACATCAGTCAGGAAGTTAAAGCTTGGTCACAAATAGGTCTTCCAAATGGATAATGACCCCAAGCATACTTCCAAAGTTGTAGCAAAATGGCTTAAGGACAACAAAGTCAAGGTATTGGAGAGGCCTTCCACAAAGCCCTGACCTCAATCCTATAGAACATTTGTGGGTAGAACTGAAAAAGCATGTGCGAGCAAGGAGGCCTACAAACCTGACTCAGTTACACCAGCTCTCTCAGGAGGAATCGGACAAAATTCACCCAACTTATTGTGGGAAGCTTGTGGAAGGCTACCCGAAATGTTTGACCCAGTTAATTAGGGATAGACCCTTTTTTTTCAATTTTCATCTAAATGACATACCCAAATCTAACTGGCTGTAGCTTAAGCCCTGAAGCAAGGATATGCATATTCTTGGTACCATTTGAAAGGAAACACTTTGAAGTTTTTGGAAAAGTGAATGTAGGAGAATATAACACAATATATCTGAAGAAAATACAAAGAAAAAACCAACCAGTGTTTTTTACCACCATATTTGAAATTCAAGAGAAAGGTCACAGTAATAGCCGTTACTCTGGTTGTAATTCCGTTAGTGTCCACAAGATGGCAGCTTTGTATGTGCAAAGTTTCAGATGGATAACTTGAAGTATGACTGAACCTCAAGACTTTTAATGTGAAGTCCCCAAGTACATTTGGGCAAATCGAGACATTCACATTCATATTCCATTTTTCAGCAAGAAAATCATGAAATCTGTATACTTGGACTTTGATTTAGCTTTCCAAGTATTAGTAGCCATATTAACCAGTTTTCATACCTTCATAACTCTGAATATCCTTATAATTTTTGTCCAAAATGAAAAGGCATGGTGTCGTACAAGGTTAGTAGCTACGTTTTACGACATATACATGGTTTCCATATACATGATACTCCCGTAAAGCCTATCTCATTGGCTATTTAGCCAGCTTTGTTTGACCTCGATTGGTGCTTATTTGACAAAGATACAGTCATTCAAGTGATGGCCCCCCACGTCATTGGCGTGCCATGAAGGCATCGCTCTCTGACCAAATATGGTGTCCTATAGGATATACTACACCCTTAATGAAATAGTGAAGTCTTGTTACCTTCTAGGATCTCTGATGAATAGATACAAATGTGATTTGACTCGTTGAAACAACGTTTAGGATGAGATGTTTACAGTTCCTTTCTTTGCAAATTGAACAAGTGGAAATACAAATTCGATCGTGAATGCTATATGGACCTTTTTAGGATATGAAAAAGGATTTTATCTAACAAAATTACACTTCATGTTATCTCTGGGACCCTTTGGATGATAAATCTGAGCAAGATTTCAGAATGTATGTACACATTTCACCTTCAGAGGTGAATTTATCAAACCTATCGCGGTGAAAAAACTGTTTTGTTGTTAGGAGCTTTCCTCAAACAATAGCATGGCATTTTTTCGCAGTACTAGCTACTGTAAATTGGACAGTGCAGTTATATTAACAAGAATTTAAGCTTTCAGCCAATATAAGACACTTATATGAACCGAAATGTGTTGTTTCTCTAAATTCTGCGATCCAGACATAACGCGCTGCATGATTTACAACTGTCCCATTGAGGGGACGCCGATCCTTAAGAAGTTTTTAATTTTAAGCAATTTCAAGGCAATGCTACCAAATACTAATTGAGTGTATGTAAACTTCTGACCCACTGGGAATGTGATAAAAGAAATAAAAGCTGAAATAAATCATTCTCTCTACTATTATTCTGACATTTCACATTCTTAAAATAAAGAGGTGATCCTAACTGACCTAAAACAGGGAATTTTTACAAGGATTAAATGTCAGGAATTGGGAAAAACTGAGATTAAATATATTTGGTTAAGGTGGATGTAAACTTCCGACTTCAACTGTATGTGACCAATAACATTTGATAAGATTTGATTTGATTTTGGCATTAACTCCAAACTTTAAGGTTAAGTTCAGTCATTAACTCCAAATTCTTAAGGTAAGGGATTAACTCAGTATGGTTAAGGTAAGGGTAAAGGTTTGGGATAGGCTTAAAGCAAAATATATCAAATAAACAACTTACTATCGTTGGATTCGAACTTGAGCCTTTGGAATGGTTAAGGCTTGGGATAGGCTTAAAACAAAAACATCAAAAGCAACTTTATATCAAACTTTCAGCATTTGGAATCAGAGGCAGATGCTTACGCTCATCCTCCATCCCCATCCGCAATGCCCTAGCAAAACCAAAATTTACGTGAACGTAACAGCACTCACTGTTGCCCCTAGTAGCTGTTGTGCTGTTTATTGCTACTTGGCTATCTGCCAAACCTTTCGGTTTTTACTTTTAATACATTTACCAGCATCTTAGTTTTTTCCTCACTCTACTTTTTTCATTCTACTTTTTCACCCTGGACGCTTTATCTGGACATGACTCTACAGGACCTCCACCAGCCGAAAAAGCAAAGTAGTAACATTAACACTATGTCATCTAATTGCAACCACTGTACTCATAACATGTAGAAGAACTATCGCCTTATGGTGAGGATAGCCGTGTTGCAAGCACGGCTATCCTTTTAAGTGTACGAAAGGATGAAGACTCATCTCTTAGGTAGGTCCTATGATTGAGTGTAGTCTGACCCAGGGGTGTGAAGGTGAGCGGCAAGGCACTGGAGCGACAAACTGCCCTTATTGTTTCTGCCTGGCCGGCTCCCCTTTCTCCACCGGAATTCTCTGCCTCTGACCGTATTACCTCTGCCTCTGACCGTATTACGTATCACGGGCTTACTAGTGCTCTTCCATGCCGTCCCTAGGAAGGGTGCTTTACTTGAGTGGGTCGAGTCACAGACGTGATCTTCCTGTCTGGTTTTGTGCCCCCTCGGGCTCGTGCGGTGGAGGAGATCTGCGTGGGCTATACTCAGCCATAGTAAGTTGGTGGTCTGTTGATATCACTCTAGTGGTATGGTTGCTGTGCTTTGGCAAAGTGGATGGGGTTATATCCTGCCTGGTTGGCCCTGTCCAGGGGTATCGTCGGACGGGGCCACAGTGTCGCCCCTGTCTCAGTCTCCAGTATCTGTGCTGCAATAGTCTATGTGCCAGGGGGCTAGGGTCAGTATGTTATATCTAGTGTAATTTTCCTGTCTTATCTGGTGTCCTGTGGGAATTTAAGTATGCTCCCTCTAATTCTCCCTCTCTCCCTCCCCTCCCGGAGGACCTGAGCCCTTGGATCATGCCTTAGGACTACCTGGCCTGATGACTCCTGGCTGTCCCCAGTCCTCATGGTCATGCTGCTGCTCCAGTTTCAACTGTTCTGCCTGCGGCTATGGAACCCTGACCTGTTCACCAGACATGTAACCTGCTGTTTTCGACTCTCTCTCTCTACCACACCTGTTGTCTTGACCTCTGAATGCTCGGCTATGAAAATCCAACTGACATTTACTCCTGCTGTACTGACCTGTTGCACCCTCTACAACCACTGTGATTATTATTTGACCCTGCTGGTCATCTATGAATGTCTGAACATCTTGAAGAACAATCTGGCCTTAAATGGCCATGTACTCTTATAATCTCCACCCAGCACAGCCAGAAGAGGACTGGCCACCCCTCTGAGAATGGTTCCTCTCTAGATTTTTATAGGTTCCTGTTATTCTAGGTCAGTCTTTCCTAGCCACCGTGCTTCTATCTGCATTGCTTGCTGTTTGGGGTTTTAGGCTTTTAGGCTGGGTTTCTGTATAGCACTTTGTGATATCTGCTGATGTAAAAAGGGCTTTATAAATACATTTGATTTATTGATTGGTTGGCGGATTTCCACGGCATCTCCTAACGTCCTCAGACATGGATGGACGTTGAATACTGACTTGTATCACGGGTGACCTGGCTGCTTATATTATCTCAAAATGTACATGTGGGAAACATGGTGGAAGAACCGAGATCATTTGAAACTTAAGAAAACCATTTTGATGGGGCATTGACATTTTTGGGTTCCTCTCTGTCAACATTTCCCTTCTCTGCTTCAGTTTCATCCTCCATATGTAATGGAGGTGATGGAGCTAATTGGTAACTTAAAGATATCATCAGCGGTTAATGATGAGATTGGTGCCTCTTTGGTGAAATCAGTGTCTTCCTCGATTACTGAGCCTCTAACGTATGGTATATCTTCACCAAATCTATTTAAACTGGTATTGTTCCTCAAGATGTTAAAATGGCCAAAGTTATCCCTGATCCACGATATTTTACAAATTATCGCCCAATATCTGTACTACCATGTTTTTCTAAAATCCTAGAAAAAATAGTGAATAAGAGAATGTTGAAACATTTAAATCATCAATTTATTCTATATGAGCACCAATATGGTTTTCGTGATAACTACTCCACAGATATGGCTCTTTTGCAACATGTGGATAAAATCTTTACAGCCCTTTTAACAACAATGAATACGCTCATAGCATCTTTTTAGATTTATCCAAAAAGTTTGACACGGTTGATCATGAAATATTGCTTTTGTGATTGCGATTTTCATGACTATATGTATATAAAATCAGCAAAAAAGAAACGTCCTCTCACTGTCAATTGCGTTTATTTTCACAAACTTAACATGTGTAAATATTTGTATGAACAAAACACGACTCAACAACTGAGCCATAAACTTAACAAGTTCCACAGACATGTGACTAACATAAATGGAATAATGTGTCCCTGAACAGAGGGGTGTCAAAATCAAAAGTAACAGTCAGTATCTGGTGTGGCCACCAGCTGCATTAAGTACTGCAGTGAATCTCCTCATGGACTGCACCAGATTTGCCAGATTTTGCTGTGAGATGTTACCCCATTCTTCCACCAAGGCACCAAGGCACCAGCAAGTTCCGGCACTAGCCCTCACACTTCGATCCAACAGGTCCCAGACGTGCTCAATGGGATTGAGATCCGGGCTCTTCGCTGTCAGAACATTAACATTCCTGCCTTGCAGAAAATCACGCACAGAATGAGCAGTATGGCTGGTAGCATTGTCATGCTGGAGGGTCATGTCAGGATGAGCCTGCAGGAAGGGTACCACATGAGGGAGGAGGATGTCTTCCCTGTAACGCACGGCGTTGAGATTGCCTGCAATGACATCAAGCTCAGCCTGATGATGCTGTGACACACCGCCCTAGACCATAACGGACCCTCCACCTCCAAATCAATCAAGCTAAAGTAAACATATCTCCCTTGCATATTACATTATTTATGGAGCTGCATTTAATACATTTTTGGACTCACCTTGTGAAGGTGGCACAGCGGTCCTTTGTGGGCAAAGTTTGTCATCAAACTTTGACATCAAAGTCGGGCATTCTCTGGATTTATGGTGGGAAATAGGGGAAAAAAACACACAGCAACTCCATTGAATAGCAGGCTAACATTAGTGGTTGCAATTCTTGCAGTTAGCCAGTGATTCCTTCAAAACGACTCATTGTTGAATTTGCTATATCCAACTTGTTGTGTAATCTTTACGTCCAATGGCCGATGACCACCGATACGTTTTATCTATAATTTCTCATCATTATTTATTTTTATATGACAAGGATTAAAAAGGATTTGCCAGTAGATTGTCGACTTGATTCATGATGATGACTCCCAGCTAAGACTTTGAAAGTAAGATGTTGACATGATCAGTCCAATCAAAGCTACTGTACATTTGACGTCATTTTATCTGTGGCCAATGACCTTGAGCTTTCATGGAAGGGCACTTGTAAAATAACTCTACGGCAGGACCCAAAGGGCTACCCTTATTAAGCACTTAAACGTGACGATGACGTACTGTCCCCATGAGTGACAGAACACTGAGCCAATCACGGCGCAATGCTCCTATTTTCTGCTGGCTTGCCCCACCACCACAGAAAGCACTGGGCTGAAACACCTGCATTTTGGAGATGCCTTACTCAACAAAACAAAAGAGACCATGTGTGTAGAGCTTTATTAACTCAATTATGTAAATATTTTTTAACATTGTGCCTCAGGGTTGGATAATTGGACCTTTGTTATTGCTAATCTATATCAGTGACCTTAGTGATGTGTGTCTTCTACCCTACTTCCTATTCTCTTTGCGGATGATACCAATTTGATTTTATCACAAACATTTTTTGATTCACTAATTAATGAAGCCAACTCAGGCATAGTCACACTTTCTGAATGGTTCCAGAAAAACAAATGATCGTGAAATCTAAATAAATCTAACTTTATTGTATTCACATCCACTAGATTCCTTGGCGTTGTAATTGATGAAAAGTTACCCTGGAAAGATCATATCAATTTGTCTGCAGCAAAGTTGTAAAATATGTTGGTATCATCAGAAAAATGTGTGGTTTGGTTCATCAGACTTGCTTCCTAACTCTATACTATAGCTTAATTTACCCATATCTCATTTACTGTAATATTGTCTGGGCCAGTACATTCGCCTCCTACCTACACAAAATAATCATCATACAAAATACATTTGCAAGACTAGCCACCTCCTCAAATTACCTGGATCCATCTGCACCTTTGTTTAAGAAACTCAATATCTTGTCTATTTACATTATTAATGTTAGACAATTATGCACCTGTATCTACAAATAATCATACTTCCCAGACAGTTTACCTAAACTCTTCAATGGAGTCTTCCATGTTAATTCTGAAATCCATTTATATAACACAAGACACTGTGATAACATTCACCCTCCCCACTGTTGTACCTCACATAGTCAATTCTCTATCAGATTCAGAGGTACCATACTCTAGAATTCTTATCATCACATCGTGAAAACCTCATCATTCCTCAACAACTTCAAGCGAAGACTGGGGGTCAGCCTGATGAACCAAACTACTCAGTAATCTCCTCCATATAGCCCAACTTTCACACACTCACATTGACACATGCTCACACACATTTAAACAAAACGAATACAGTTTATTTTCGGGATTGGATATCAATTAATTTATACATTGATAATTAGTAGATTTTGTTAGCTGTTTTAACAAACCTTTTTAATTTTGCACTTATGTATTGTATAAATATTTTTTCATATAAGCCCTTGGGCTTCCAACCATACATGCATACTGTTTTCTTTTCGGGGGCAAATAAATTCAACTTAAACTTAAATTGCACTGTACACCACTTGAAAACACATTCAATTACAATAATTAGTTAAAATGTCTTATTAAACAATGCCTGCCTATCTCTAAAAGCCGTTAAAGCAGACCTAAAGTAATTTTTGTAATATTGTTGAAATGAGTAAAAATGCTATGCTAATTACTATTCTAATATGGCATTGATGGTATGACCTTCTTTTGACTTCTCATCTGATTGGTAGAGATTTGTTATTTCCTAAATAAACATCCCGTTTTGGACGTTCCTATTTTAGTTTTTAGTAATAGGAATTTAAGATGACATTTTTTCAAGAAGGGGCAGTTGAAAAAATAAAACAAAACTGGCATTTATTGATTTTGCTCAGAGAACTTGGGGGGCTAAATAAAATCACCCGCTGGCCGAATTTGGAATGCAGGCTGCCTATTGGGGAACCCTGGTATATAGTGTAGCCTAGTTCACTGAACCTAATCTATACAATAGATGTCTTACAGAGTAACACGTGTGCCTACTGTAGCGGTACTCTATGATAATTATGGATGTTGATGCTAAGTACAGTGGTACTGCTTGGCAACCCAGGAACCATTCACTCTGTCCCAGTAGAGAAAACACTGTTTTCCCTGGTCCCACCCAACATATAATGTAATCTACTGTGTTTCTCTATACGCTATTGACGGAAGGACACTCACACTAGGGGTGAGGTGTGTATTCCTCTTCCATGGAGGGATGCTTGTGCCCAGGCTCATCCTCTCCACAGGGATGGATTCAAACAGCTGTGACTCTCTCTCTCTCTCATTCTCTCTCTCTCTCCCCCTCTCACTCTCTCTCTCTCTCTCTCTCTCAACATATATATATATATATATATATATATATATATATATATATATATATATAATTCCACACACTTACATGGGCACACATGCAGACATGCTCTGTGTGTCTATAGTGTTGTGCCAACCAGCCACAGTCCCTCTGCCTCTATACCCTGTGACGCATCTACTCTACTCCCAGGTGGAGGAGCAACACCCTCAGGCTTCACACACTGCCACACAAATATCCTCAGCTCTGAGGGAAAGCAACAGTGTTGATCAGAGGATACTGCAGATTGTACAGTAGTATAGTGTAGAGAGAGAGGATAGCTCCCACTGCCCCACTGCCCACTCACACTCACTCTGCTGTTTCTGATGATACTCTACACTGCTGTCAGAAGAGCTGAACACACACACACACACACACACACACACACACACACACACACACACACACACACACACACACACACACACACACACACACTCACCAGGGAATCTGTACAGACAGTGTTCTTTCGTCGATAGAGTGGAGAGAGATCACACTGTAAGTAAAAACTTTTGTGTTAATCTAATGAGTGATATTTTAATATAATTTAAAAAGATACAATAAACAATATACCCTGTGGTGATGAACGGTATTACTGTGAGCGGTATTACTGTGTTGTTATTGGTTCCATAGAGTCCTATTGTGTTTTCTCTCTAGTATCAGGGTCAGTAGTTCAATGATTACTGTCTTAGTCACAGTGTTTTACAGGTTTACTGTTACTCATTGTTGTGGGCGTAATGTCAGATGTGTAAACGGTGCCAAGACATATACCCGGGAGACAGTACTGTACACATCATAGATGCAGATTATACAAGTTGAACAAAAGAGTGGTGTAAGCGATCTCTCCAGGTCAAAGCAGACTGTAAATTAGCAGCATCTTTACCATAGTGGTGATAAGAATTCTGGTGGACTGTATGTATGTATAATTAACTCCTTGAGTAAAACTATGAATTGTATGTACTATCTGTATTCAACCCAGTCATTAATAGTTAGGCTGGCTAACAGGGATTTTCATCTCTGAAAATTCACTGTGGACCTAATTATCTCTACAACTCCAGGGAATCATCAGAAACACCAGACAAAAAGTAATTAAAAGGTTATTGGGATTTCTGGGGAGATTGCCTTATCGTTTTGTCTCCATACAGCAGTCTGAGAACTGTTGAAGACACGCGCACACACACCTCTGTGCTCCAGTCCCCTCCTTGTCTAACCTTGATGCCAGTAGTGGTATTTGAGGTGTAACCTGAGCATACATCTAATGGCCCTGGCACAGATGACTCAGCTCAATCACACATTCCCTAGTCAGCACCCTGATTCATCTTCACTGGAGACTTTAAAGAGGTAGTTCACACTAATGATTGAATAAATGTGTTGATAATACAACTGTTTCTTTACCCTGAAAGTTGTCTATGAGCCCATGCGTTAGTCGTGTTTGGTTTGCCACTGCCACCAGCTGATAGTAGCCAAGACAGAATGGTCATATAACCTTTATAGAACCTATATAGATCTGTGCAATCAACAGGTTTTGTATGTCCATTTATTATAAAAAAATATTGAAATATATAATTTATCTCTGCTCTTCCACATGTCCTTTGATTCGAGGGAAGCAATGAATATGTTGATAGGGTTCAGAATAGTGATTTGTACAAGTACATATAAGTGTGACACTTGAGTATGACAGATTCCACAGAACTCCATCTACTACTCCTAACAACATGTGGTTGTACATCATAACTGCTGTGTTCCGCTCCCTATGACCATCTTGTACATGCTAATTAATAGTCATGTAGAGTAGCTTACCGTAATTGTCTCAATGAGCAGGGTGAGCTTATTTACTCCTGCCGTGACGTAGAGACTAGTTAAAGGTGCTGACAGTGGCTCATGCCTCTATGAGCCAGCTCTAACACACACACACACACACACACACACACACACACACACACACACACACACACACATTGCCTAATGGGAGCTCCAGCCCATTAGGCAAAAATAGATCTCTCACAGCTGCCCTGTGTGTGTGTGTGTGTGTGTGTGTGTGTGTGTGTGTGTGTGTGTGTGTGTGTGTGTGTGTGTGTGTGTGTGTGTGTGTGTGTGTGTGTGTGTGTGTGTGTGTGTGTGTGTGTGTGTGTGTGTGAGAGAGAGAGTAATTTGTTCCAGTTTGATGCATTAGTGAATGTGCAGGGTTGCAACATGGTCTGTTAGGTTTAGTCACAGAGTGGGGCTCCACTAGCTGACCACTACCACAGAGAGATTAACACAACTACTCTGCTACTGGCGAACCATATCCCGTAAAACATGATATAGCTCAAGACACATTTACATTATACATTTTAGTCATTTAGCAGATGCTCTTATCCAGAACGACTTACAGTTAGTGCATTCATGTTAAGATGGCTAGGTGGGACAACCACATACTTCAGTCATAGTAATTACATTTTTCCTCTAACGTAGCTATCAGTAAAGTCAGAGCTAGAAGGGATGGGGGGTTGTCAAGTGCAAGTGCTGGTTAGGTATTTTTTTGTGTGGGGGGGGGGGGGGGTTCGATGTGAGGAGATAAGATACTGTTTGAAGAGGTAGCGTTTCAGATGTTTTCGGAAGATGGGCAGGGACTCTGCTGTCCCAGCTTAAGGGGGAATCTAGTTCCACCATTGGGGTGCGAGGACAGAGAAGAGCTTGGACTTGAATGAGCGAGAGCTGCCCTCCTGTAGGGGTGGGAGGGCCATGAGACCTGAAGTGGCAGACACCTCACTACTCTCACAGAAATACAATTTTACTGTGAAGTTGTTGCACTATAAAACAGCTAAAACTCTGAGATGAACTCTCCCTATCTAGGACATAGTCTAGCTCAGGTAGCTGAATGCCCAAAAAGTGTGGTCATCATCAGACTTCATTCAACATTAAATAGCAAGGCAGAAAGCATGGAGTCACTTATGTCTATTTCCTCTCATTACACCTCTTCACACACAGCGTGTTAGGGTCAATGAACACAGGCGTAAATGAGCCTCCGGACCGCTCCTCTAAAACATGCTACCAGTTTCCTCCCCCATAGACTTGTCACTGGGATGAAAGAGCTAGCCCCCAGTACAAAGTGGTTGTTATGGTTTCCCTCCGGAATGAGAATTCCTGTTTTATTAGTAGGCTCTTTGTTAACACCCAAGATTAATTAATGCTCTCAGTGGCAGGACTGTGATTTCCTGAAATCAGCTAGAATGTTAGAGGAATGCTTTCAGATGTGGTTTGGGATTCATCAACAAACTCATTCAGGTAGTTGAAGTGAATAGCAGTGTGTCAATGTGAAGTGGAAAATAGTAATCCTTTACAAGAGGGTAAATATCACCAATCAACTCTGCAGTCAGGAAAGTCCAAAACATGATTCTTTGTATTCTAAGGAATGTTTCCAAAAAGAAAGCTAGGAAATTCTAAAGTTGCAGAGGACAAAGAAACATGCTTTTGACTCCTTGAATGTTGGTCACCAGTTTTATTGGAATGGGGCTCCATGAGAGAATGTGCAAATGTGACTTGCCACCTGGATTTGGTCTTATGTACTAACATTTCTAAGAAATAAAATGTACATTGGTAAAAAGTAGACTGCATTTTTGAGGAACAATGGGAAAGTAATTCTGCTTTGAAAGTTGATACACTGGTAAACTCACTTTTGAGAAAAGGGCCTTTGAATGTTTTGGTACCTACTCGAGAGCTCTCCTTTGTCTACACCCAATCAGCGTTGTTCACACCCTCTTAAGCCAGCCCCACCCATCTCTTTAAGGATTCACATGTAAGGTAATTTGCTAAACAGTGAGTAGTGTAGTAAATATTAAGACTAAAAGTGGTAGTAGCCTACAAGGAAAAATTACAGTTAAACAGAAAGTGTCCAGATGTAAAGATACCTTAAAAGAAAATTACTGATGTGAAAGCAAGTCACCCAGTAAAATACTACTTCAGAAAAAGTCTAAAAGTATTTGGTTTTAAAAATACTTAAGTATCAAAAGTAAAAGTATAAATCATTTCAAATTCCTTAAACCAGACAGCCCAATTTTTATTTTTTATTGACGGATAGCCAGGGGCACACTCCAACACAGACATAATTTGCAAACAATATTAATTGTATATATCAAGTCTTGCTAAGTGGATGGATCTCTACAGAAGGTGTAAATGGTAAAGCCAATAGTTACTTGCATAGTGGCAATATCAGAAATAGATAGTGTCAATATAAATAAATTATACAGTATGTACTCAAACAGTATCAATAACGTTAGTAATAGACGAGGTAGTTCCATGCATACAATCAGGGGTAAAGCGGCTGAGCAGCAGGATAAAAAAGTTATTGTAGCTGCAACGTATGTGTGTTAAGAGAGAGTCATTTGAATAGAGGCACTGCAGATAGTGCTGATGACTGGTCCGTCCAAACCACGCATGAACAAGGGAATCTATATTCGGAGAGCCTGTTTCTGTCCTGCCTTTGACTTTGGTGCAGGGCATGTGATGTCCATAGCCTCTTTGTCGCAAAACTCCCAAATCTTCTCAAAAGATATGTTTGTCTAGCTGTGTCCAGTCCAGGTGGTGCTTGTACAGGCAGAAGCTGAAATGTGGTCCCGACTTAGTCCAAACGCTCCTTGGCAACAACAACACCAGGCTCCAGAGCATCGAAGCTGTAAAACAGGAAATAACAAAACAAATTGGAAGACATTACAACCTTGCACTACATCAATTCACCTCCCAAGTTTAGATAAGAAGAATAACCTCATACAATGCAATGCAATGAAAATGATATTCACCTGAAGTGCTGCTACTGCTTGTTCTGTGGCAGCGGCCTGAAGTACGGAGTCAGGTGTTGTTGCCAGCCATAGCTTTCCACCAGCACCGTACCATCCTCCAGTCCAACCAGCTGTGGGATGTTTAACCCTGTCACAGTGCTGCCCTTCACAGCACCAGCAATCTCGGACAAAGTGTTCACTCTGGTCTTTCTGAAGCGCTGCTTGATGAGGCCGAAGCACCAGTCGGGGGCAAACTTAGTGTGGCCTGTGATCAGGAAGTGAAGGTCCAGACTGTGGTGGAGCTTGTGCAAGGTCCACCAGGCACAATAGCAGAGCACAAACTTGTTCTTGTTTTGGCCACTGCAGTTATCACAATTCAGGTCCACACGTGTTTCCCCAACTCCGAAGTTGGTGAAGAAATGGTGCATGTTGATGACTGCACTGCTGCCTTTGCTGGATGACATGCCTTCATCAATCAAGTATTTGACTTGTTATGGTATTCCTTCACAGCAAACACTAAACAAGCCACACTTGCGAGGAGTTAAAAAGTAGATGGGACATGGCTGCATAGGGTCAAAAGGATAGTGCACCTGCAAACAACAAAAGAACATTAAGATAAATTACAATTATTTGTCTCAGCCTTGTCAATCTGTCTTTACACCGCTCAGTGAAATGTATTTGCTTGCCTGCCTCCCATATATATATATATATATATATATATATATATATATATAAGTATAAAGGAGGAAATGTTGCTTACTTGTTGAGCAAAATCAAAGCTGTAATGCATCCTGATGTCTTTGCCTGCTGGTTCAGTAGGGGCCCCCAGAGACAACTGCAGGTCTTGACAGGTGGTCTTGCAGTCAGCAACCATCTTCTGGTAGACAGATTGCTCACTCTGAACAAGCAGGAGATGCTGCGCTTGCTTCTTCAGCTTGGCTGACTTAACCTGTCTGGGCCAGTGGGACGCTTGCGTCCCACCCTAATCAACAGCCAGTGGAATCGCGTCGCGCTAAATGCAAAACCTCATAAATGCTATAACTTCAATTTCTCAAACATATGACTATTTTACACCGTTTTATAGATACACCTCTCCTGAATCGAACCACGTTGTCCGATTTCAAAAAGGCTTTACAGCAAAAGCAAAACATTAGATTATGTCAGCAGAGTACCCAGCCAGAAATAATCACACAGCCATTTTCAAAGCAACTAGCATGCATCACAAATACCCAAAACACAGCTAAATGCAGCACTAACCTTTGACAACCTTCATCAGATGACACTCCTAGGACATCATGTTACACAACACATGCATTTTTTGTTCGATAAAGTTCATATTTATATATAAAAACAGCATTTTACATCGGCGCATGACGTTCAGAAAATCTTTTCCCTCAAATGCTTCCGGTGAATTAGCACTACAATTTACAAAATTACTATTCGAAAACATTGTTAAAATGTAATATTGTCATTCAAAGACTTATAGATTAACATGTCTTGAATGCCATCGCTTTGCCAGATTTAAAAATAACTTTACTGGGAAATCACACTTTGCAATAAACGACGTGGTATGCCCAGAAAAAAAGTCTAGGCTATAAATGTTGGAGCCATCTTGGAACGATCAACCATCAAAAATACTATTGTAAATAATCCCTTACCTTTGATTATCTTTATCAGAAGGCACTTCAAGGAATCCCAGGTCCATAACAAATGTAGATTTGTTCAAAAAAGTTAATAATTTATGTCCCAATAGTGTTAGCGCGCTCCGAAGGCTAGTGAAAATGTACCGTGTGCGTCTGACTTGTCGTCAGGAATGAGCAAAAAATATATATTTAAGTTCGTTCAAACATGTCAAACGTTGTATAACATAAATCTTTAGGGGCTTTTTCAACCAGGGCTTCAATAATATTCCATTGGGACGGTTGCACTGTTTTTCAAAACGTTTCGAAAAGGGAGAGTACCCATGGGCGCCGACGTCACAATGGTAATGGCCCATCCCCTGTGACCAAGTTCCACAGCCTCTCTTTGGGTCAGTTACTACCATAGAAGACTCAAACCACTTTGTAAAGACTGGGGACATCTAGTGGAAGCCATAGGAAGTGCTAAATGATTCACAAGCCCCTGTGTGTTTCAATGGCAAATGTTTGAAGTGATATCCACACATCAGATTTCAGTTTCCTGTCAGGATTTGTCTCAGGGTTTTGACTGCCATATGAGTTCTGTTATACTCACAGACACCATTCAAACATTTTTTTAAACTTTAGGGTGTTTTCTATCCAAATCAAACAATTATATGCGTATTCTAGTTACTGGGCAGGAGTAGTAACCAGATTAAATCGGGTACGTTTTTTATCCGGCCGTGCAAATACTGCCCCCTATCCCCAACAGGTTTTAACAACTTCTAACCTCCGCTAACGTTAGTTACCTAACAGCAAGCTTTAACTTCTGGTCTTTTGTTTAGATATGTAACATTAACGTTAGCTAGCTACAAAATGTACTAAAATCCCAATCCGTAGAGTAACGTTAGCAAGCCAGCCTTAGAACTCTAGCTGGATAGCTAACTGCAAGCTTTAAATTCCAATAGAAACCGATTGTCATAGCTAGCTAAAGTTAACCAAATATAGTACGTTCAATGTTAGATTCTTACCCGTATACATGGATGAAAGCTTCATGGCAGACTGCAACCCATTTTATTAAATAAGACGTCCTGTGTCTTATTGATTCTACCAGACATTCCACTGATTTCAAAACTCGATCAACTTCTTCCGTGACAACAACCCTGTTGATTGTCGCCGTTTCTTCTCCATCACAAGACTCTACAATGTCTTCTTCAATTAAAATGTTTTAACCTAAATCAGTGATTTCATCATCATCTGATTCATTTTCAGAGTCAGAGAGAGTCAGCATGGCACGATCATCCTCCAGAAAGTAATCTATTACAACTTTTTCCCACTGACCTTTGTCGATAGCGCCTGATAAATCTAGGGCAGCAATGTTATTGAGAGCAGTAGCAACATATTTGCAGTGCTCCTTGGCTACTGCAGTAGAAAGGATTATCTATGCATTACGAGCAGCTCATTTTAGTCCTGTGTGGCTCAGTTGGTAGAACATGGTGTTTGCAACGCCAGGGTTGTGGGTTCGATTCCAACGGGGGACCAGTACGGAGAAAAAATGTATGAAATGTATGCATTCACTGCTGTAAGTCAATCTGGATAAGAGCGTCTGCTAAAATGTACATTTTATAGACACATGATGCAACACCGCAGACCAATCCAAACTCATCTCTCGGCATGTCCAGCCCACTCATTATCTCAGCCAACCATGCGTAGCGAGAAGGTTGCTCATTTTCTCTGTGGCTAAACCAACTAGGTTCCTAATTTAACAATTTTATTCATATTTACAGATGACATGCACGTTTTATATTAAGACACATGAAAGTTCACATGTTCGAGATGGCATTTCTGCCAAAAAACACATTTTGATAACCCAAAATATTTTTTACGTTCAAAAGGCTCTCCTGTGAAGTCGTGACTTGCGACATACGCCTAGTTTCCTGAATCAGGTCACAAATATCTCAATTGGTCAACCAGTGAATTTAAACATTTAGAGAAACCTATTCCAAGAGAATCCCAGTTAATAAGATATATTGTTTAGACATTGTCCCTCTGAAACATTAGTATGATGTATCATATTTAGCCTAATTTAGCACGCTACCTTGCTATCTTCAAGGTTATCTCAGAGGAGATCCCATCACAAACATACACAAACACACACACACACACACACGTGCACACACGCACACACACACACACACACACACACACACACACACACACACGCACACACGCACGCAGACACATCTGCTCAGTGTCAGGTTCCCTCTCGACACTCTCTCAGACTAATGGTTGGGCCTCCAGCCAGTCACAGCTCTAATGGATGACTTTGTTATGTTTCAACCCTTTGCTCTGAAGTCAACAAAATGACACCATGGGTATCTTCTGATCCTGCCAAGCTCATTACAGGCTCTGGGCTTCTGATCTGCCTCTTGAGAGGTAGATAGACTAGATGTTTGGAGGGTGGGGTTTTTAGTTGGGTTTGGGGTGTAAGTAGGATTGTGCTACGTTTGCCATCAGAGGCTTTTGTGAAAATGTATTGGGGGAATCATCGGTTGTATTTAAGAATCACAACAAAGAGAATGAATTGTAGAATACCATTCAATGGCTGGTCTTTCCTTTCAGAAAGAAGGCTCCAGATAGAGACATCTGTGGATTAGTGGATTAGTAGAAGTAGCGCATGCCTCTTTGTTATCCACTGATTCTCACCACTGTAGGGTTTTCCTGTGCATTCCTCCTCTCTCCATATACTCCTCCTACTCTCCCTCTTCTATTTTGCTCTTTCTATCCATCAGGTCCTCCTCTCCACCCCCTCATCTCTCCCTCCTGCCTTTCTGCTCCCCCTGCCTCCTGTGTTCCTCTACTTCCTCTGCTCCCCCTCCCCGTCCCTTCTCCCCGTCCCTTCTCCCTCCCCCTCCCTCTTGTACCCCCTCCCTTCTCTGTTCCCCCTCCCTTCTCTGTTCCCCCTCCCTTCTCTGTTCCCCCTCCCTTCTCTGTTCCCCCTCCCTCCTCTTGTCCCCCTCCCTCCTCTGCTCCCCCTCCCTCCTCTGTTTCCCCTCCTTCTTCTGTTCCCCCTCCCTCCTCTGTTCCCCCTCCCTCCTCTGTTCCCCCTCCATAATCTACTCCCCCCTCCTTTGTTTCCCCTTCCCTTCTCTGTTCCCCCTCCTTTCTCTTTTCCCCCTCCTTTCTCTGTCCCCCCTCCCTCCTCTGTTCCCCCTCCTTTCTCTTTTCCCCCTCCTTTCTCTGTCCCCCCTCCCTCCTCTGTTCCCCCTCCTTTCTCTGTCCCCCTCCCTCCTCTGTTCCGCCTCCTTTCTCTGTTCCCCCTCCTTTCTCTGTCCCCCCTCCCTTCTCTTTTCCCCCTCCTTTCTCTGTCCCCCCTCCCTCCTCTGTTCCCCTTCCTTTCTCTGTCCCCCCTCCCTCCTCTGTCCCCCCTCCCTCCTCTGTTTCCCCTCCCTCCCCTTGTCCCCCTCCTCCATCCCTCTGCCTGTTCATGCTATGTGACCCGTCAAGTGTACCTCCTCTCCCTTCTCTCCCCCTGGATGCCAATGTTTGCAAACTGTGACAAAATATCAAATTCTGTCTATTCAGGAGGTGCAGGGAGTGTGGAGAAACAGGGCATCTGGGCTTGTTCCTCTACAAACCCCCTTGCATGCCCTCACATGCACACACACTCACTCAAACCCGTGGCATCCTGGGCCAGGAAACTCAGACAGGAGGTTCTGCATGAGCTTCTGCCCCCAGTTGGTGAGTGTGCGTGTGCGTGTGCGTGTGCGTGTGCGTGTGCATGTGTGTGTGTGTGTGTAAGGGCGTGGGGGTTAAAGGAGTGATGGGGGAATACCTCGCCTTACCTTACACTGAGTGATTTGTCTTTCACTCCAAGCCCTGCTTTGTGATCCAGAAATGTAATCATCAGGATCTCTGGCCCTCTCTGCTCAGCTGTGTGATAGACAAAGCAGAGAGCGGGTGGGGGGAGGGGGTTCAATCAATATTTGGCTGGATGTCTCTGGGACAAGAGAAATGTGGTTCCCCGTCACAGACAGGCCGTTGCCTGGACCGTATCAATGAAAGGAATCACAGCACCACTTTGTCTGATGCAAATACATGGCTGAAAATACATGGTATGGGTGCCAATAAAGCCTCATCGCGGAGACACCTTCATACATGTTCTCCCGGGGCCCACCCCATAGCACCCAAATAATATATACACTTCCCCTCTGCCACAGGTGCAGCTCATCACCTGTGATCAGGGATAGAGTGAGGAGAGAGAGGGAACAAAAAGAGTACAAAATGATAACACTAGATAATGACAGCACATAACTTCCATTCATACGATTACTTAAGAACAACGAATCAGGGTGTAATTATGAAAGTACGCATATATCTGTAAATTGATGAAATATAGATTTTGATGCTGGCCTATCTATTGGCCAGTAGAATAAACGATAAACACATAAATATAAACATTCATGCACCCACTTTCTCATACTCAGCCCTCCCTTCTAGATAGAGATGGCAGGCACACTGTGAAGGCCTCCCTTCACATCCTACAAACATTCAGGACTGGTTTCCCAGACCCAGCTTAGACAATCTTCATTGAATAAAGTAAGCTTCTTTTTAGTCCAGGAGTAATCGGGAGACTAGGCCAGAGAATTTATTATGGACAGTAAAAAGTATGTAATTTGATAAACTTCTCTAAAAGGTGAGGTAAAAGAAAAACTTTGAAAACTGCTTGCTGTCTGAACGGCATAGCAGATATCTTATTCTGTGTAATGAGTCATGGTCTTCAGAAGGGAGTAATTAAGATAAAGTTAATGAACGTAGCTATAATTAAGATATGAGGAATGGTCTTGTCTGGTACTCTCATTAACACCACGCTGCCTGCTCATTCCTGCTGCTCTTATCTCGTATTACAACAGATGGTTGGCTGCTGTTTAAAAGTGTTCAAAAATATAAATCCTTATTTCTATTGTTTTATTACAGATAGAATGACATTGAAAGGAACAATACAGTTATTATAGTTTTAAAATGAATATTGTGTCCCCTATTCTACATTAAATGTTATTAGTACTCTTAAAGGATGACATTTACTCTCAACTCAGACTAGTCAATGACTTTCCAGTCTTAGGTATTCTTCATCAAGTATTTGTTAGTTGATGTCAGAGTTGAGTCTTTATAGGGGGCCTTTGCTCCCTGCAGGTGGGTATACAGTGTGCCATATAGTGATGGGGTGGGGTCCTCACAGACCACAAACATAAAGCCTGGGGGCCCGTTATGTTTTCTTTCATTCAGGGGGACATTAGTTGGGCACAGGTTTTGTCCAAACAAATTCCTTATGATTTTAACAGCAAATTAATTAGCTTTCTACATTTTAAGTCTTTCTTTGATGCTTTGCACATCCACCTCAAGATTAACAGCGTACATACAAGTCAACAGTGGTTGTTTGCGTGACAATCCTTAATGAAGTTTGGATCTAGGCTCAATTCACAATTTCCAGCAGGCATGTTCAGGCCTACCTCAGAAAGGTAGCTAAGGTCCCATCGCGTGCCTAGAACACACAAACACACACCACAACCACTGTCTTGGCAGGGGCGTGATCCCAAGCAGTGCTTGTCAGGTGGTCGCTCAGTGTCCTGACCCATTTAAGCCTGTCTCAGACTAGAACTAGACGATGGGGATACCTTACAGTATCTCCATGTTTTCTTCTTCCTGGAGCCTAAGTGAGTAGAAACCTTGGCTATCAATGTTTTGAGATGAAGTAATATGGTGATTTTGAACATTTAAAGCTCAACTAAAGGTAATATAGAACTTATCTGATAGAAACGGCCTATGTGGCATCAATATTAGTCAGAAACATTTATTGTAGTCTTAAAATTGACTATAATGTGTAAAGAGGATAATTTTGGTCATAAAGTCAGTTTTGTCCAAAACAGTTTTGTAAGTCATCACTTACTTGAGGGTTGGGTTTTGATTTCGACAATGCTCACTTGCCCACTAATACTGGATGCACAGCTGAGGTGATTGCCTCTGTCCAATCATACCATAGAAAACACAGACAGTGAGACATGCTGCCCTTGAGGAATTGATACTGGCTTTGTTCCTCTGGCGTCTCATGGGGACAAACATCAGTAACTGCCACATCGAACCACACCCCAAAGACTGAAATCTTGTTTTTCTTAATGAGCAACAGAGAAACACATGCGGAATTGGTGTGTTCAGTCGCTCTTTCAAGATTTCAAGGAAGTCTGTTTACAACAGGAACCAAATGCTTGCCTGATAACTCTCTCTGAATTTAATACCCGCTGCTCTTTCGATCGCTCCATACGAGAAGAAACGCTAGTTTGCGTGGCGTTTGGCCGATGTGGATGGTTTGTCTGGAAAGCCAAACGTAACACCTCCCTGCTGAATGTAACTGAATAAGAACTGTTGGCTCCCAAGAAGACTACTAGGTCTTTTTTATGTCATAATTAAATTCCATAAATGAGCATATTTTGTTGGACAAGTTCAGCGAGTCTCTCCTCCCACTCGGTGCCTACTGAACCTGAGCCTGGCCTGCAGACTCTGACATCTGAGCCATACACAGTACAGAGCAGACAGAATGAGACTGGGACAATAAACAGCTCTCACAATCTGGGGACAACACTACAGTAACACAACCTCCACAATACATTATGCAACAGCACAGTAGGCAGGGCAGACTAGCCTCTACCCACCCCCAATAAATACCGCACAGACTGGGCCAGGAGAAGGGGGTAGTGCTGGATAGAAAGGTGGTAGTGCTGGAGCACGGTTAGGGTTTTGCTGAACATTGTTTTCTCTTTACTAGCAAAATTGGAGACAGAAATCTGAGATAAATTAAATAAATATATAGATTTCACAGAAAAATCTAAAGTATCATAATGCGTTATGTAACTCTGTGCCAAACTTTGGCCAAGAAATCCTAAATGTTTTAGATGTGTTAAAGGGAGAGAGAGGGCTTTGTTTATTTTGTTTGTGTATGAGACAGCATTACATCAAACAAAACCATGTCTCTGGTAAATGAACAGAGAGAGTAGAGTGGGTGAAACGGGGGGAAAGCTTGATCCTTTTGTTGTGTGTGAGGGGCAGCAGTGCCATTTTTCCCCCTGCTTCCAAACAGTGGCCCCCTTCAATTTTGTCCATGTCACCCAGCTAAGCTCCCAGCCATGGTCCTGCCTGACCATCAGTGTTCTATGGGCAGAGGACCGGCAGAGAGGAGAAGAGAGTCAAAGGAGCTGGAGAGGGAGAGAAAGAGAAAGAGGACACAGGAAGGGGAAAGGGAGAACGAGAGTGGCAAAGGATATGAAGAATGTAGAGGGCATTTGGTTAAAAAAAAATGTTATTTAACCTCTCTGGGGTATGTGGGACGATTTCGTCCCACCTACGTAACAGCTACTGAAATTCCAGTGGCGCGATTTTTGAATCGTTAGAAATACTATTACTTCAATTTCTCAAACATATGACTATTTTACAGCTATTTAAAGACAAGAATCTCGTTAATCTAACCCCACTGTCCGATTTCAAAAAGGCTTTACAACGAAAGCAAAACATTAGATTATGTCAGCAGAGTGCCCAGCCAGAAAAAATCAGACAGCCATTTTTCAAGCTAGCATATCATGTCACATAAACCCAAACCACAGCTAAATGCAGCACTAACCTTTGATGATCTTCATCAGATGACACACCTAGGACATTGTGTTATACAATACATGCATGTCTGTTCAATCAAGTTCATATTTATATCAAAAAACAGCTTTTTGCATTAGCATGTGACGTTCAGAAAAAGCATAACCCCCGCAAACTTCCGTTGAATTTACTAACAGTTTGCTAAATTACTCACGATAAACGTTCACAAAAAGCATAACAATTATTTTAAGAATTATAGATACATTACTCCTCTATGCACTCGATATGTCCGATTTTAAAATAGCTTTTCGGATGAAGCACATTTTGCAATAATCTAAGTACATAGCCCGGCATTACAGGGCTAGCTATTTAGATACCCACCCAGGTCAGCCTCCACCAAAATCACATTTCCTATAAGAAAAATGTTCTTACCTTGCTTGTTCTTCATCAGAATACACTGCCAGGACTTCTACTTCAATAACAAATGTTGGTTTGGTCCCAAATAATCCATCGTTATATCCAAACAGCGACGTTTTGTTCGTGAGTTCTAGAATGCTTCTTCACGGTCCCGCGCATGGCGCATTGGCGTGTCAAAAATGTCTAAATATTCCATTACCGTACTTCGAAGCATGTCAACCGCTGTTTAAAACCAATTTTTATGCCATTTAACTCGTAGATTAGTGATAATATTCCGACCGGGAGTATGCATTGAGCCTAAACAGCCGAATAAAATTTCTCCTCAGAAGCGACTCGTGCACGCGCCTCATTCAAAGGTCCTCGGAGCAGCCACTTACAAAAGGTGATAATGTGTTTCAGCCTGAGGCTCCCTCGTAAACCTTCAGGTTTTTCGCGGGTTCTGAGAGCCTATTGGAGCCCTGGGAATTGTCACGTTACAGCTAAGATCCTTACTTTTCAATAAAAAGATGCAAGACGCACGACTCCTTGTCAGACAGGGTACTTCCTGCTTGAAACCTTGTCAGGTTTTTGCCTGCCATAGGAGTTCTGTTATACTCACAGACACCATTCAAACAGTTTTAGAAAATTCAGAGTGTTTTCTATCCAAACCTGAACAATAATATGCATATTCTAGCTTCTGAGTTGGTGTAGGAGGCAGTTAAAAATGGGAACATATTTTTTCCAAAATTCTCAATACTGCCCCCTAGCCCAGACAGTTACTAGGCAAATCATTTAAGAACAAATTACAATGATGGCCTATGAACAGTGGGTCAATTGCCTTGTTCAGGGGTAGAACAAATGTTTACCTTGTAAGCTCAGGTATTTGATCTAGCAGCCTTTCGGTTACTGGCCCAACGCTCTAACCACTAGGCTACCTGCCGCCCTGGCAGGTAAGCAGAACAATGCAGGAATATCACTACTAAATGAGAGACCACTTCCCTTGTCAGTCACTGGCAGTGATTTGTTCTGGGTTTAGGGTTGGCAAATGGGACAGTTTTGCAGTTGGACAGAGTGTGACTGTAACTCTGCTATGTGCCTGGGGCTTGGCAGAGAGAGAAGCCTGGCTAATGTAGCGTGAGTTACTGGGCACAGAGGGTAGGAGTTTCTGGGCATGAGCTTCTGCTTAAAAGGACAGCTGGGCCCCTCTCCTGCATAGATACACAATACTGGTTCCCCTTAGCTCTTTCTCCTCTCCTCTCATCTCCTGTCATTTCTTCTCCTCTCCTCTCTTCCCAATCTGTTTTCACAGTGCCTGAATTCTCCCCTCTCATGCTTCACCCGATCATGGAGAAAGTGGCTGTGGTTATCAGCTCTTTTATCAGAAAAGGAGAGTTGGTTCTGTGTTTATCTTCTCCCTCCAGGTAACAACTTTTCTCACTGAGAAATCCAAGTCCAAGCAGTTACTGATACTCCAGCTAAGGGGGCTACAGCATAAACATAACACCCCTTCACTCTCTACAGTTACATTTGTTTTGTGACTTTTTCTGTTTCGGGAGCTCTAACTCCTGCTGTACGGTGAACATATCATATTAACTTACAGGAATGTGGGCTGTCCGCGTGCAATAACCATAAACATAGAAACACTACATAGTTTTAATAAATATTGAATTACAGTTTATAAAATGTAATATGCTTATGAATATGTTTGACCACTAATTAATAGACATACATATGCACTTAATTTGTTATCACATGACATGGCTCTTAGACAATGCTCTACAGAGCAAGCCTAACTAAAATAGTTACCTCAAACATGACTTAACCCACAATCAAATTACTCTATAATGCTGAAATCGCAATGGTCAAAAGAAAACGTTGTTATGTCTCCTTGGTTTTATAGCCTCACTTGATCATTTTTTATTTAACTAGGCAAGTCAGTTAAGAACAAATTCTTATTTACATTGACAGCCTACCATGGAACAGTGGGTTAAGTGCCTTGTTCAGGGGCAGAACGACAGATTTTTTTTTACCTTGTCACCTCAGGGATTCAATCCAGCAACCTTACGATTACTGGCCCAACGCTCTAACTACTAGGTTACCTATATGTTACATAGATAGCAGTAAAAGTTTGTTCACCAGCTGAAGTTGTTAATACCTGTATATAACAACACACACCTGTGTTAAGAGCAGGAAGAGAGAGTATCCTGTATGGGTTATGATGGTCTGTGTCCCACTGTTTTGTAGGTAAATTGACCAAAAACTTTGTAGTTTATGGTCTAGTAGTGTAGTGTATCCTCTGAACCTTGGGAAATGGACAGGGTATGGTGAGAAGAACGAAAAGAGTCTGAAACCTTGGGAAATGGATAGGGTATGGTGAGAAGAACGAAGAGAGTCTGAAACCTTGGGAAATGGATAGGGTATGGTGAATAGAACGAAGAGAGTCTGAAACCTTGTGAAATGGACAGGGCATGGTGAGAAGAACGAAGAGAGTCTGAAACCTTGGGAAATGGATAGGGTATGGTGAGAAGAACGAAGAAAGTCTGAAACCTTGTGAAATGGACAGGGCATGGTGAGAAGAACGAAGAGAGTCTGAAACCTTGGGAAATGGATAGGGTATGGTGAATAGAACGAAGAGAGTCTGAAACCTTGGGAAATGGATAGGGTATGGTGAGAAGAATGAAGAGAGTCTGAAACCTTGGGAAATGGATAGGGTATGGTGAGAAGAACGAAGAGAGTCTGAAACCTTGTGAAATGGACAGGGCATGGTGAGAAGAACGAAGAGAGTCTGAAACCTTGGGAAATGGACAGGGTATGGTGAGAAGAACGAAGAGAGTCTGAAACCTTGGGAAATGGATAGGGTATGGTGAGAAGAACGAAAAGAGTCTGAAACCTTGTGAAATGGACAGGGAATGGTGAGAAGAATGAGTCTGAAACCTTGAATATTTAAATAGTTAGTTTATCTGGTGCTTCTCTCTTCAATTCAGTTTTCAGTTGGCTTTCTCTCATTCACCTGACTTGGCTACTCTTATACAATTCTAAATAGCCAACATACAACAACAAAAAACATTTTGTAAAAAGGTATTAATTATCATCTTATCTCATAGATACATTTTCATCATGTAATTCCAAACATGTCCCTAGAAACAGAAAGTTACAATGTTTCCCTTCGTTTACAGTGTGTGAACGCTCCTGTTGCCATGACAATGACAGGCTTGCTTGACTAGAGCTAACTTTATCCAAAATTAATTAAACTATATAAACATCATCAAGAAATAAAAACAATTATATAATTACACTCAGCTTAACTTGGTGTTTCATATCCTATGCGTTATAACTCGCTCATCGTGATGATAACATTTAAAATATTTTGTTTATCTGGCGCTTCTCTTCAGTTTTCATTTGGCTTGGCTCTCATTCTGTCACGTCCTGACCAGTAAAGGGGTTATTTGTTATTGTAGTTTGGTCAGGACGTGGCAGGGGGTGTTTGTTTTATGTGGTTCGGGGTTTGTTGGGCTATGGTATTATGTAGAGGGGTGTTTGTTTAGAGTGTTCCGGGGTGTTTGGTATATGTTCTAGGTTAGTGTTTTTCTATGTTCAGTATAGTTTTCTACTATTATGTTTAGGGTTTGTTGATTGACCTTCAATTGGAGGCAGCTGTTACTCGTTGCCTCTGCTTGAAGGTCCTATGTATAGGGGTATTTGTGCTATGGGGGTTTGTGGGAAGTTGTCTCCTGTTTTGTGTCTGTGCACCTGACAGGACTGTTTAGTGTCGTTCGTTGTTTTGTATACGTGATTTGTTTGTTTTTTCCTTCTTTTGATTTAATAGAGAAGATGAGTATACACGTTCCCGCTGCACCTTGGTCTAATCCATACGACGCCCGTTACACATTCAACTGACTCAAGGACTAGGAAGGCTAGCGCAAGAGCCGCTGTAGAGTGAGGGCGCGTCAAGCAACCACTAGAGTGAGCGGCTCTCTCTGCGGGCCAAAACAAGCTTATCACCCCTTGACTATAAATACTGTAAATTATTAGGCCAAAGATTAGCCTACCACATACACTATATACAGTTGAAGTCGGAAGTTTACATACACTTAGGTTGGAGTCATTAAAACTCGTTTTTCAACCACACCACAAATTTCTGGTTAACAAACTAGAGTTTTGGCAAGTCGGTTAGGACATCTACATTGTGCATGACCAAGTAATTTTTCCAACAATTCTTTACAGACAGATTATTTCACTTATAATTTGCTGTATCACAATTCCAGTGGGTCAGAAGTTTACATACACTAAGTTGACTGTGCCTTTAAACAGCTTGGAAAATTCCAGAAAATGATGTCATGGCTTTAGAAGCTTCTGATAGGCTAATTGACATCAATTGTGTTAATTGGAGGTTTATCTGTGGATGTATTTCAAGGCCTACCTTCAAACTCAGTGCCTCTTTGCTTGACATCATGGGACAATCAAAAGAAATCAGCCAAGACCTCAGAAAAACAATTGTAGACCTCCACATGTCTGGTTCATCCTTGGGAGCAATTTCCAAATGCCTGAAGGTACCACTCTCATCTTTCCAAACAATAGTACGCAAGTATAAACACCATGGGACCACGCAGCCGTCATACTGCTCAGGAAGGAGATGCGTTCTGTCTCCTAGAGATGAACGTACTAAGGTGCGATAAGTGCAAATCAATCCCAGAACAACAGCAAAGGACCTTGTGAAGATGCTGGAGGAAACAGATACAAAAGTATCTATATCCACAGTAAAACAAGTCCTACATCGACATAATATGAAAGGCCAGTCAGATAGGAAGAAACCACTGCTCCAAAACCGCCATAAAAAAAGCTAGACTACGGTTTGCAACTACACATGGGGACAAAGATCCTACTTTTTGGTGAAATGTACTCTGGTCTGATGAAACAAAAATAGAACTGTTTGGCCATAATTACCATCGTTACTTCCGGTCCGGAGCGAGCAGTCGCACTTCGCTTCGCTCCACAGGTAATATTACACTTCTTTACATTACAACGGTTTGGTTTGTTTGATCTGAGCAATTTTTTCTTAGCTATCAAAGATAATTGTGTAGTTTAGAGTAATTAGAGTAATTATCGAGGCCAGCTATTCGTCCTCCTAACGTAGTCAACACTGCTAGCTGCTAGTTAGTCAACACCGCTAGCTAGCCAACCGTTACCGACTAGCAGCGCTGTAGATACTAATACATTACAACGGAACGATTTGACTAGTGCAGTGTTAGCTAGCTAGCTACATAGCCGATTTGTCATAGCTTGATAATTGTATAGTTTAGTAATTATCAAGGTTAGCTAGGTTAGCTAGCCAGCTATTTCCGTCCCCCGCGACGCCATTGTTCCATACCTAGCCATACCTAGCCAACTATTACCGACGAGCAGCATTGTAGAAACTAAATACATTACAAAGGAACGTCTTGATTAGTGTTATGTTATGTTAGCTCGCTACAAAGTTGCTTTTGTATAATAGCCAACCTCTACCGACTAGCAGCACTGTAGAAACTATTACATTACAACGGAACGATTTGACTAGTGCAGTGTTAGCTAGCTAGCTACATAGCTGTCTTTATCATAGCTTGATAATTGTGTAGTTTAGTAATTATCGAGGTTAGCTAGGTTAGCTAGCCAGCTATTTCCGTCCCCCGCGATGCCATTGTTCCATACCCAGCCAACTATTACCGACGAGCAGCATTGTAGAAACTAAATACATTACAAAGGAACGTCTTGATTAGTGTTATGTTAGCTAGCTACAAAGTTGCTTTTGTATAATAGCCAACCTCTACCGACTAGCAGCACTGTAGAAACTATTACATTACAACGGAACGACTTGATTAGTGTAGTGTTGTGTTAGTTAGCTAGCATTTTCGTCATTTTAGTCAATAAGATTTTCGCAACGTAAGCTTAACTTTCTGAACATTCGAGACGTGTAGTCCACTTGTCATTCCAATCTCCTTTGCATTAGCGTAGCCTCTTCTGTAGCTTGTCAACTATGTGTCTGTCTATCCCTGTTCTCTCCCCTCTGCACAGGCCATACAAACGCTTCACACCGCGTGGCCGCTGCCACTCTAACCTGGTGGTCCCAGCGCGCACGACCCACGTGGAGTTCCAGGTCTCCGGCAGCCTCTGGAGACCTGGAGAGGCTGCCGGTCTGCGGCCAACAAGGCTGAGTTCATCTCAGCCTATGCTACCCTCCAGTCCCTAGACTTCCTGGCGCTGACGGAAACATGGATTACCACAGATAACACTGCTACTCCTACTGCTCTCTCCTCGTCTGCCTACGTGTTCTCGCATACCCCTAGAGCATCGAGCCAGCGGGGTGGTGGCACTGGAATCCTCATCTCTCCCAAGTGGACATTCTCTCTTTCTCCCCTGACCCATCTGTCTATCTCCTCATTTGAATTCCATGCTGTCACAGTTACCAGCCCTTTCAAGCTTAACATCCTTATCATTTATCACCCTCCAGGTTCCCTTGGAGAGTTCATCAATGAGCTTGATGCCTTGATAAGTTCCTTCCCTGAGGATGGCTCACCTCTCACAGTTCTGGGTGACTTTAACCTCCCCACGTCTACCTTTGACTCATTCCTCTCTGCCTCCTTCTTTCCACTCCTCTCCTCTTTTGACCTCACCCTCTCACCTTCCCCCCCTACTCACAAGGTAGGCAATACGCTTGACCTCATCTTTACTAGATGCTGTTCTTCCACTAATCTCATTGCAACTCCTCTCCAAGTCTCTGACCACTACCTTGTATCCTTTTCCCTCTCGCTCTCATCCAACACTTCTCACTCTGCCCCTACTCGGATGGTATTGCGCCGTCCCAACCTTCGCTCTCTCTCTCCCGCTACTCTCTCCTCTTCCATCCTATCATCTCTTCCCTCTGCTCAAACCTCCAACCTATCTCCTGATTCTGCCTCCTCAACCCTCCTCTCCTCCCTTTCTGCATCCTTTGATTTTCTCTGTCCCCTATCCTCCAGGCCGGCTCGGTCCTCCACTCCTGCGCCGTGGCTCGACGACTCACTGCGAGCTCACAGAACAGGGCTCCGGGCAGCCGATCAGAAATGGAGGAAAACTCGCCTCCCTGCGGACCTGGCATCCTTTCACGCCCTCCTCTCTACATTTTCCTCTTCTGTCTCTGCTGCTAAAGCCACTTTCTACCACTCTAAATTCCAAGCATCTGCCTCTAACCCTAGGAAGCTCTTTGCTACCTTCTCCTCCCTCCTGAATCCTCCTCCCCCTCCCCCCCTCCTCTCTCTCTGCGGATGACTTCGTCAACCATTTTGAAAAGAAGGCTGATGACATCCGATCCTCGTTTGCTAAGGCAAACGACACCGCTGGTCCTGCTCACACTGCCCTACCCTGTGCTTTGACCTCTTTCTCCCCTCTCTCTCCAGATGAAATCTCGCGTCTCGTGACGGCCGGCCGCCCAACAACCTGCCCACTTGACCCTATCCCCTCCTCTCTTCTCCAGACCATTTCCGGAGACCTTCTCCCCTACCTCACCTCGCTCATCAACTCATCCTTGACCGCTGGCTACGTCCCTTCCGTCTTCAAGAGAGCGAGAGTTGCACCCCTTCTGAAAAAACCTACACTCGATCCATCCGATATCAACAACTACAGACCAGTATCCCTTCTTTCTTTTCTCTCCAAAACTCTTGAACGTGCCGTCCTTGGCCAGCTCTCCTGCTATCTCTCTCAGAATGACCTTCTTGATCCTAATCAGTCAGGTTTCAAGACTTGGCATTCAACTGAGACTGCTCTTCTCTGTGTCATGGAGGCTCTCCGCACTGCGAAAGCTAACTCTCTCTCCTCTGCTCTCATCCTTCTAGACCTATCTGCTGCCTTTGATACTGTGAACCATCAGATCCTCCTCTCCACCCTCTCCGAGCTGGGCATCTCCGGCGCGGCCCACGCTTGGATTGCGTCCTACCTGACAGGTCGCTCCTACCAGGTGGCGTGGCGAGAATCTGTCTCCGCACCACGTACTCTCACCACTGGTGTCCCCCAGGGCTCTGTTCTAGGCCCTCTCCTATTCTCACTATACACCAAGTCACTTGGCTCGGTCATATCCTCACATGGTCTCTCCTATCATTGCTACGCAGACGACACACAATTAATCTTCTCCTTTCCCCCTTCTGATAACCAGGTGGCGAATCGCATCTCTGCATGTCTGGCAGACATATCAGTGTGGATGACGGCTCACCACCTCAAGCTGAACCTCGGCAAGACGGAGCTGCTCTTCCTCCCGGGGAAGGACTGCCCGTTCCATGATCTCACCATCACGGTTGACAACTCCCTTGTGTCCTCCTCCCAGAGTGCTAAGAACCTTGGCGTGACCTGGACAACACCTTGTCGTTCTCCACTAACATCAAGGCGGTGACCCGGTCCTGTAGGTTCATGCTCTACAACATTCGCAGAGTACGACCCTGCCTCACACAGGAAGCGGCGCAGGTCCTAGTCCAGGCACTTGTCATCTCCCGTCTGGATTACTGCAACTCGCTGTTGGCTGGGCTCCCTGCCTGTGCCATTAAACCCCTACAACTCACCCTGAACGCCGCAGCCCGTCTGGTGTTCAACCTTCCCAAGTTCTCTCACGTCACCCCGCTCCTCCGCTCTCTCCACTGGCTTCCAGTTGAAGCTCGCATCCGCTACAAGTCCATGGTGCTTGCCTACGGAGCTGTGAGGGGAACGGCACCTCCGTACCTTCAGGCTCTGATCAGACCCTACACCCAAACAAGGGCACTGCGTTCATCCACCTCTGGCCTGCTCGCCTCCCTACCTCTGAGGAAGCACAGTTCCCGCTCAGCCCAGTCAAAACTGTTCGCTGCTCTGGCACCCCAATGGTGGAACAAGCTCCCTCACGACGCCAGGACAGCGGAGTCAATCACCACCTTCCGGAGGCACCTGAAACCCCACCTCTTTAAGGAATACCTGGGATAGGATAAAGTAATCCTTCTAACCCCCCCCCAAAAGATTTAGATGCACTATTGTAAAGTGGTTGTTCCACTGGATATCATAAGGTGAATGCACCGATTTGTAAGTCGCTCTGGATAAGAGCGTCTGCTAAATGACTTAAATGTTAAATGTATGTTTGGAGGAAAAAGGGGGAGGCTTGCAAGCCGAAGAACACCATCCCAACCGTGAAGCACAGGGGTGGCAGCATCATGTTGTGGGAGTGCTTTGCTGCAGGAGGGCCTGGTGCACTTCACAAAATAGATGGCATCATGAGGGAGGAAAATGATTTGGATATATTGAAGCAACATCTCAAGACATCAGTCAGGAAGTTAAAGCTTGGTCGCAAATTGGTCTTCCAAATGGACAATGACCCCAAGCATACTTCCTAAGTTGTGGCAAAATGGCTTAAGGACAACAAAGTCAAGGTATTGCAGTGGCCATCACAATGCCCTGACTTCAATCCCATAGACATTTTCTGGGCAGAACTGAAATGGCCTGTGGAGCAAGGAGGCCTACAAACCTGACTCCGTTATTCCAGCTCTGTCATGGGGAATGGGACAAAATTCACCCAACTTACAGTGGGATGCTTGTGGAAGGCTACCTGAAACGTTTGACCCAAGTTAAACAATTTAAAGGCAATGCTACAAAATACTAATTGAGTGTATGTAGACTTCTGACCCACACGGAATGTGAGGAAAGAAATAAAAGCTGAAATAAACCATTCTCTCTACTATTATTCTGACATTTCACATTCTTAAAATAGTGTTGATCTTAACTGACCTAAGACAGGGAATTTTTACTAGGATTAAATGTCAGGAATTGTGAAAAACTGAGTTTAAATGTATTTAGCTAAGGTGTATGTAAACTTCCGACTTCAACTTTATACAAAAGTATGTGGACACCCCTTCAAATTAGTGGATTCTGCTATTTCAGCCACACCTGTTGCTGACAGGTCTATAAAAATCGAGCACACAGCCATGCAATTTCCATAGACAAACATTGGCAGTTTAATGGCCTTACTGAAGAGCTCCATGACTTTCAACGTGGCACTGTCATAGGATGCCACCTTTCCAACAAGTCAGTGCATCACATTTCTGGCCTGCTAGAGCTGCCCCGCTCAATTGTAAGTACAGTTATTGTGAAGTGTAAATGCCTAGGAGCAACAATGGCTTAACCTCGGAGTGGTAGGCCACACAAGAAGTGGTAGGCCACACAAGCTCACAGAACGGGACAACCGAGAAGCTCATAGTGCGTAAAAATCGTCTGTCCTCGGTTGCAACACTTACCACCGAGTTCCAAACTGCCTCTGGAAGCAATATCAGCACAATAACTGTTCTTCGGGAGCTTCATGAAATGTGTTTCCATGGTCAAGCAGCCGCAAACGATTCTGTGCTTCCAACTTTGAGGCAACAGTATGGGGAAGGCCCTTTCTGTTTCAGGAATGCACCTGTGCACAAAGCAAGGTCCATACAGAAATGGTTTGTCGAGATCGGTGTGGATGATCTTGACTGGTCTGCACAGAGCCCTGACCTCAACCCCATCGAACACCTTTGGGATGAATTAGAAAGCAGACTGTGAGACAGGCCTAATCGCTCAACATCACCTTACTAATGCTCTTGTGGCTAAATGGAAGCAAGTCCCCGCAGCAATGTTCCAACATCTATTGGAAAGCCTTCCCAGAAGAGTGGATGCTGTTATAGCAGCAAAGGGGGGACAAACTCCATATTAATGCCCATGATTTTGGAATGAGATTTTTTACAAGCCGGTGTCCACATACTTTTCGTAGCCATGTAGTGTATTTAGGTACAATGGCAGTACCATGATAGTACTATCATCATTCAAAGCTAAAATCATGGTACATTTCCATGATTCAGGCTATGCCATGGTATAGGTGAAAGTATGATAGTAGTACCATGGTATAAACGAAGGTACCCCAGTAGTACCATTGTACATTTTTGTAACGGATATGAAACTAAGGTCATAATAAACTACTGGCTAGATAAATAAAGTTGAAACATTACTAGAATATGAGCATGTTTGTAAGCCAGCTAGTTGGATAATTTAGCTGGCTAAATAGAAAAAGCTAGGCTACTTTAATACACCACTTTACAAGCTTGCCAGCCAACTCTTTCAAATAAACATTATTTTGTATTATGGGATATGCCAAATATAGTTACAGACCCAGCCTGACATTGGCAATTAGCTAATTGTTACTTTTATTTCAGTATTTCAGTGTGGAGTCAATTGAGAGGACAATTTTCATGAAGCCATTAGAAGACTGTTGCTGACTGAGAGGAGTTATGTATAAATTATTTATAATAAATTATGTACAAAAAGTATTGATGATTTAAAATCATAGTTAATCATTACATGATTTTGAACAAACTATTTATGTTCTTCTCAGTCTGGCAGAAACCCTGAACTATCAGAGGCAGAGGATCTCTCTTTCAGCTGCTGCTGACAATAACTACATGCAAGATGTTCTTCTACATCATCATAATGATGTGTCTGAATTGCAGTTTGTCTTAATTTTGGCAGATTAACTCATGCTTATTTCTAAAGTCTTAACTCTTGTTTTTGTTCCTTTTTTCTTCTACTCTGGAACCAGTCAGGCAACAACCCTTACATGTACTGGTGGTAGGTAATCCATTGGCTATGGAGTTGTGACAGGAGTTGGACCTATGGACGAAAAATTGCCGGTTTGAATCCTGGGCCGTGCGCTGGAAAGAAAATGGGTGGAATTGATTTGACAACTGGAGGGCTTCTGGCTTCACATCCTCAAAACATTCCCATGCCGTTGGGCCCTTGAGCAAGGCCCTTAACCCCACAACATGCTCTTCATTCAGGTGAACTGCACTGCAGCTTGAAACCTATACTCATCACTCAACAGTCTTTGTGAAGTCTGCTGTTTGGGGGGGGGGGGTTGAGAATGGAGCAGAATACACATTTTTGTTGTTTGTAACTAATGGACAGAGTTGTATTGTATTAAAAATGTTAGCCAGAGTTGACATGGGCCTTCATTTAAACAAAGAGATGCCTCCCTGGCATCCAGTGCATATTTCCAAACAATGTTTGCATATAATGACAATAAATTATTTAAGCAATGCTGGTATTCTCTTGTCCATTATTTAATTGTTTATTCATTTATGTTCTTAGAAAAATAGTAGTAGCCATAATTCATAAATGGCAACATGCAGGGTTCGTTATGCAACCATGTTGGTTCAGTGAAGATTCCGATCAAAGAACCCTATAAAAGGGTGCTATATAGAGCTTTTAGGGGTTCAATATATGAAGCAAGTGAACCCATTTTGGTTCTATAAGGATGTTTCTTTTAAGAGTGTACATAAAAAGTCCTTACAAAGGTAATTGTGGCTTGTAGTTAACCATGTTTCTCCCAGTGTAAGTGACCTGTTTATCTGAGAGCCTGTTGGCCTGATGAAAGTCTATTCTCTGAGATCCAACATGTTGAGAGATGTTCAGCTGTAGACAGGGATAACTCAACACTCTCAGCACTAACACTAACTAATGATCCTGTCCCCTGTCCTCTCTGTGAAATGGATGGGGTTGTGTCCCTCTCTCGCTCCACTCCTCCTCTATAGCTCTAGTTATAGGTGATTTAGGATGGACAGCTATGGCCAGGCTATAGGACCAAGCTCAGTGGAGATTGTCAGGTCTGTGTGTGTCAGTGTTTTGTGAGGAGGTGTATATCAGGGAGGAGGGGAGTAAAACCCACTGATCCTTTATGTTTGACCTCAGTTTAGCATTACAGACAACTGGTAAAGTACAGAACCAATTGATTTTGTGTGTGTGTGTGTGTGTGTGTGTGTGTGTGTCAGCTCAGGCACTGATAAAGGGTGTGTATTGTTTGGACTGGTCCTCTTATTCAGCTGCAGTGAAAGCCATAGAGATAACCATCAGGTTGATTGACCTGCATTCTAATTCTCTCCGTGGAGAGAGATTATTCATCTCTGACAGTAATTGTCCATGGCCCATGGCCCCTATTGCTTATGTTTGTAGAACATCATCCACACTTTCACCATTAGATCATTACTGCAGTGACATCAATACTGCCATCCAGTAATCATAGATCCAACACTACTGAATGTGTATAATGTTGTTGATCCCGCTCACAAGATGAGTAAACTTGCCAGATACCTGATAATTAATTTGTGTTAGCTTGCCAAGCTAATGTCTAGGCGTTAGCTCAGCAGGCTACCAGAGTCTAATGGCACGAAGGAATAGGGGGAAGGAAGGACGCAATTGTTTTCAAACTGTTCAAATAAGACCTCACAAGTTTGCCTCCATTTCAGCTGTTCCAAATGAATTCTAAAACAATTGGACATCAGGCTTAACTCCCTGTGACACATGGATCCCCCCTCTGCCCTGATCAAAGGGACTGCAGGGGTACTGTATTAACCCCCTATGGATGTTCAATGATTCACCCCCCTGACCTCTGACCCCCTGCCTCTTGCCTGTCTCCTCTGGTCCTTCATGCTGATTGGATTGCAGATGATGTTGAATGTGTTGTTAATTTGTCTAATGGATGGTCGTCTCTCTCTCTCTCTCTCTCTCTCTCTCTCTCTCTCTCTCTCTCTCTCTCTCATAAACAGACATGTTCTTGTTCTGGAATAATTCAAGCCATGTAACACCACTCACTCTCTAAAATATGATGATTATTATTTCTACTGATTCTGTAGGAGTTGGCAGAACACTTCACTGAACATAGAACGATTTGACTGTTTTAAAAATAGTGTGTATCCTGAGGAATGTTAAAAGTGTTCTGTTTGAAGGAGGTGAAACAGTAGCGTCTGTGTTTCACTAACCACTCTGCTTTGGGCACTGCCCACAAAGAGGGAACGAGGAGTCCAGAGCCAGTGCCATTTTAGCTGTGGAGAAGTTATTGTTATGTCTACTGCAAGGAGGTGTACCATTACTAGCTAGGCTATGGGTTAGTCCCACTCTCCCTTTCTTTGTTCTTCTCCCCGACTCTCTCTTTCATCCTCAGACTTAGTGGAATCATTTAGGTGGTTTCAGCATGAAAGGAGAGAGAGATGGGGGGATACATGGTTTTGTTCAGTGAGTCTTGTTGACCCTTGAGCAAGTGCATGTGTGTGTGATGTCTAGACCCTTGTCACTGTGGACTGACATAGGCCTGACGACTGAGTCAATAAACAAGACTAGTGATGGGTTTCAGACAGGGCTTTACTAAAAATATCTACATGTATACATTTTTAAGAACACATTCTCTTTGGTATTTTTCTGGAAACTGAACTACAGGAACATACACACACAGACATGCAAAAGCATACACACACACACACACACACACACACACACACACACACACACACACACACACACACACACACACACACACACACACACACACACACACTGCTTTCATGGTAGTGAAAGTTGAGCAGTAACTGAAATCTCAGTTTGCTAACGTAGGTGTTTTATTCATAAGTGATTTAGGACTTCTAGTTCAGTAAATCTGTAAAACTGTTCCACTTTTACAAAGCTCATAAAAATATACATTACGTGTGACAGATGTCTGGGTTAATAATCACATACCGTTTCACATGCACAACGTCCAGGATGGAAATATGATCACCGCTGATTGAGGGTGAGGTAGCAGAGGCAGTATTTCAGCTGTGAGTGACATCACGTTACTATTGTCTCGCTTGCAGAAGTATTTTGTCATTTAGCCAACTTCAGAAAAACAGCAAGGCAAAATGCTGTGAAAGTTTAGTGAAATACATACATATACAGCAATACATACAATATAAAAGATACACTATATATATGAAGTCTGTCTTTAGCGTCACAGGGGGGTGGGGGGGGGGGGGGTGGGGGGGATTGCAAGATTAGGTTTCTGTGTATGTAGAACATAAAACAGTGGTGTGTGAATTCCCAGGCATGGTGAATACATTAGAGCACAGCTGCACTGCCCCTGGCTTCTCAGAATCAGAATCAGATTGTTCATGTACATATTAGACATTAGGGATGAACAATTAATCAAAGTACAGTAGGTAAGCATCAAACATAGTTTTTACTGAACAAAAATGCTGACAGCTGTGCCATACAGGTTGCAAAATAGTTGGGAAGAGATTTTGAATGTATCGATTCCATGTTACATATGAACTGATACACAAAACAAGGCTTGATTCAACATTTTAAGTGTTTCAATTTAAATTGTTATATACAATTCTTGCCACCAACAGAATGTTATATATATATATATATATATATATATATACAGTACCAGTCAAAAGTTATGACACACTTACTCATTCCAGGGTTTTTCTTTCTTTTTACTATTTTCTACATTGTAGAATAATAGCTGTCACGACTTCCTCCGAAGTCGGTCCCTCTCTTAGTTCGGGCGGCGTTCGGCGGTCGACATCACTGGCCTTCTAGCTAGTATGGGCTATGTGGGACGCTAGCGTCCCACCCGCGGTACAGTCAGTGAAATAGCAGGGCGGCAAATTCAAAACAACAAAAATCTCATAATTCAAAATTCTCAAACGTACAAGTATTAAACGCCATTTTAAAGATAAGATTCTCCTTAATCTAACCACATTGTCCGATTTCAAAAAGGCTTACGGCGAAAGCAAAACATTAGATTGTGTCAGGACATCACCTTGATAAGAAAAACCACACAGCCATTTTCCAAGCAAGGAGAGGCGTCACAAAAACCAGAAATACAGCTAAAATTAAACACTAACCTTTGATGATCTTCATCAGATGACACTCTCAGGACTCAATGTTACAAAATACATGTATGTTTTGTTCAATAAAGTTGATATTTATATCCATAAACCCCATTTTACATTGGCGCGTGATGTTCAGAAAATGTATTCCCACCAAAACCCTGGTGAATGAGCACAACAATTTACAAAAATACTCTTCATAAACGTTGATAAACTTTACAAAAGTTGTTGTAAGAATTATAGATATACTACTCCTTAATGCAACTGCTGTGTCAGATTTTAAAATAGCTTTTCTGAGTACAGAGCACAGCCATCAAAGCAAGCTATACAGTTACCCGCCAAGTTCTGGAGTCATCTAAACTCAGAATTAGTATTATAAATCTTCCCTTACCTTTGCTGATCTTCGTCAGAATGCACTCCCAGGACTCCCACTTCCACAAGAAATGTTCGTTTTGTTCAAAATACTCCATATTTATGTCCAAATACCTCCTTTTGTTTGCGCATTCAGGTCACTAATCCAAAGGCATAGAGAGCGCAGAACCAGAGACGAAAAGTCAAATAGTTCCATTACCGTTCATAGAAACATGTCAAACGATGTTTACAATCAATCCTTAGGGTCTTTTTAACATAAAACGTTGATAATATTCCAACCGGACAATAGCGTATTCATTACAGAAGAAAAGAAGGAGCGGCGCGCCAAACGTGCCTGCGCAGTAAACAACTCACTGCTCCCAGGCAGTCCACTGATTGACTGAGCTCCTATTCTCTGCCCAGTAACAGTAGACGGATGAAACTAGTTTCTATAGGCTGTTGACAGCCAATGGAAGCCTTAGGAAGTGCAAAATGACCCCACAGACACTGTAGTTTGAACAGGGATTAGATAGAAGAACTACAAGTCACTTCCTGGTTGGATTTTTTTCTCAGGTTTTTGCCTGCCATATGAGTTCTGTTATACTCACAGACATCATTCAAACAGTTTTAGAAACTTCAGGGTGTCTTCTATCCAAATACTAATAATATGCATATCCTACCTTCTGGGCCCGAGAAGCAGGCAGTTTAATTTGGGCATGTATTCATCTGAATTTCTGAATACTGCCCCCTGTCACCAAGAAGCTAGCCATCGCCGATCCACCTTTCATTTTCCATTGGTTTTGTCTTGTCTTCCCTCACACCTGGTTTCAATTCCATCAATTACGTGTTGTGTATTTAACCCTCTGTTCCCCCCATGTCCTTGTCCGGAATTGTTGATTGTAAGAGTTTGTGCACGTTATATCTGGCGTGCGAAGGGTTTCGTCCCATTGTATTTATTTATTGTTTTTGTTCACGGTGATTTTTATTATTAAACTGCACCATTGTAACACAGTCTTTGCTCTCCTGCGCCTGACTTCTCTGCCACCAGTACGCATGCATTACAATAGCGAAGACATCAAAACTATGAAATAACACATATGGAATCATGTAGTAACCAAAAAAGCGTTAAACAAATCAAAATATATTTTATACTTCAGATTCTTCACAGGAGCCACCCTTTGCCTTGATGACAGCTTTGTACACCTGGAATGCTTTTCCAAAATGAGTAGGTGTGTCCAAACTTTTGATTGGTACTGTATATATGGGGCATACAACAATCTCAGCTCTGCAGATTTTGCTGCGAAATGTCCGAATCATTAGATAATTTATTCTGGTAGCTTTTTTCCTCGTCACAGGTTCAAAAATGGCTGAAAAATCATAACATTCATTTAAAATTAACTCTACGAATAGCAATGTTGGGCGATTTGGAAAGCCATAATCAATCAATCAACAATATCAATCATTCAAATGTATTTATAAAGCCCTTTTTACATTAGTCGGTGGCACAAAGTGCTATACAGAAACCTAGCCTAAACCCCAAACAGCAAGCAATGCAGACATAGAAACTCTTAGGACATTTTTTTCCATCTTTAACTCACAATCTGTGGATACTATGCGATTAGAAAGGTTCAAATTCTTGTAAGACATCACAGTTGAAAAATATATGGCACAATCAATAGAGGGTGGTCTACAGATATAGGTGGAATGGGCTGAAAGTGGCTGAGGGGTGGGATTAAAAAGTTCATGATTGGTAATAGATTATTCATGAAAACACTGCTGTATATACTGTAGGTGTGTTGACTGTGATAAAGGCACTGGATTATGAGCTGTCTTGTTTGCTAAATGAACACACAAAGTAGGCAGTAGCATGGTGCATATAGCCATAGAAGCACAGTGACATATGCCTCAATGCGGTCATATTTGTGGCTTATTGGGCTGTGGCTTTCAGTTAGTTATTTTTGGGCACCCATCCCATGAGAGTGAATGTCATTCCAGTTAATCTGAATGTCATTCCAGTGCGCTGCTTGCTATGAATTCTATCTGATGGTGTTTACATGCTTAGGTAAAAAGGCAATTAACCTTTTCACACATACCAACAAATGGGTGTGATCATTCGTACGATCATGTCCAGTTTCGATTGACGCAACAGTTAGCATTTGAGCTAGCCACATTGTTTAATTTTACAGAAACATTTTTCACGAACATAGTCCTTACAAAGTTATGTCCTGAATGTGACCAGTTTATTTTTGGACGCAATGTTCAGACATTCACAGAAGTAGCGACAGCATACACAATCATCCAATCAGAAAAAGTAGGCTACATTAGTCCTAGCGGTCGTATTTAGAGAACTCTTGGCTGACAGAAACCACAATATGAATTAGCTAATATAATTTACTATTTATAATTCATCACATCACGGTTGAGCTCAACATGGATCTAAATAATTGAGTAAAACACTTTTCTAGAAATCAATGTAATCCAATGATGGGTAGTTTGTGCACGTCGCCATGTTTGATTTTTTGCATCAACCAAAGATAATAGGAGGAGACAAGATGAGTTTGGTCTGTTTGCAGTATGCATGTTGAAGGGGGTGTGTCATCTACGGTCGTCTACGATCATTTACTTCCCTTCATTCACTTCCGGAAGTTTACTCGAAAGATAAGTGAACAATTCCTTCACCTCATTATAACATTTTTGGTCTGACAGACGTTTACGTGACACACATAGCACGCATTGTATAATGTCAACAAACATGGCGCCACACATAGCTGGCAAGAACACTACCGTTCAAAAGTTTGGGGTCACTTAGAAATGTCCTTATTTTTTAAAGAAAAGCACATTTTTTGTCCATTAAAGTAACATCAAATTGATCAGAAATACAGCGTAGACATTGTCAATGTAGTAAATTACTATTGTAGCTGGAAACGGCTGATTTTTCATGGAATATCTACATAGGCGTACAGAGGCCCATTATCAGCAACCATCACTCCTGTGTTTCAATGGCACGTTGTTTTAGCTAATCCAAGTTTATAATTTTAAAACGTTAATTGATCATTAGAAACACATTTGAAATTATGTTAGCACAGCTGAAAACTGTTGTCCTGATTAAAGAAGCAATAAAACTAGCCTTCTTTAGACTAGTTGAGTATCTGGAGCATCAGCTTCATTAAATAGTACCCGCAAAACATCAGTCTCAACAGTGAAGAGGCGACTCCGGGATGCTGGCCTTCTAGGCAGAGTTCTTCTGTCTAGTGTCTGTGTTCTTTGCCCATCTTAATATTTTATTTTTATTGGCCAGTCTGAGATACGGCGTTTTCTTTGCAACTCTGCCAAGAAGGCCAGGATCCCGGAGTCGCCTCTTCACTGTTGACATCGAGACTGGTGTTTTGCGGGTACTATTTAAAGAAGCTGCCAGTTGAGGACTTGTGAGGCGTCTCTTTCTCAAACTAGACACTCTAATGTACTTGTCCTCATGCTCAGTTATGCACCGGGGCCTCCTACTCCTCTTTCTATTCTGGTTAGAGCCAGTTTGCGCTGTTCTGTGAAAGGAGTAGTACACAGCGTTTTAAGAGATCTTCAGTTTCTTGGCAATTTCTCACTTGAAATAGCCTTCATTTCTCAGAACAAGAATAGACTGATGAGTTTCAGAAGAAAGTACTTGTTTCTAGCCCTTTTGAGGTTTAAAAAAATAAATAATAATCACCTTTCTTTAACTAGGTAGGCCAGTTGAGAACAAGTTCTCATTTACAACTGCGACCTGGCCAAGATAAAGCAAAGCAGTGCGACAAAAACAACAACACAGAGTTACACATGGGATAAACAAATGTACAGTCAATAACACAATAGAAACATCTATGTACAGTGTGTGCAGATGCAGTAAGATTAGGAAGGTAGGCAATAAATAGGCCATAGTGGCAAAATAATTACAATTTAGCATTAACACTGGAGTGATAGATGTGCAGATGATGATGTGCAAGTAGAGATACTGGGGTGCAAAAGAGCAACAAAAAAATAACAATATGGGGATGAGGTAGTTGGGTGGGCTATTTACAGATGGCTGTGTACAGGTGCAGTGATCAGTAAGCTGCTCTGACAGCTGATGCTTAAAGTTAGTGAGGGAGATATAATTCTCCAGCTTCAGTGATTTTTGCAATTCGTTCCAGTCATTGGCAGCAGAGAACTGGAAGGAAAGGCGGCCAAATGAGGTGTTGGCTTTGGGGATGACCAGTGCAATATACCTGCTGGAGCGCGTGCTATGGGTGGGTGTTGCTATGGTGACCAGTGAGCTGAGATAAGGCAGGGCTTTACCTCACAAATAATTATAGATGACCTGGAGCCAGTGGGTTTGGCGATGAATATGTAGCATGGGCCAGCCAACGAGAGCATACAGGTCGCAGTGGTGGGAAGCATATGGGGCTTTGGTGACAAAACGGATGGCACTGTGATAAACTACATCCAATTTGCTGAGTAGAGTGTTGGAGGCTATTTTGTAAATGACATCGCCGAAGTCAAGGATTGGTAGAATAGTCAGTTTTACGAGGGTATGTTTGGCAGCATGAGTGAAGGAGGCTTTGTTGTGAAATAGGAAGCTGATTCCAGATTTCATTTTGGATTGGAGATGCTTAATGTGAGTCTGGAAGGAGAGTTTACAGTCTAACCAGACACCTAGGTATTTGTAGTTGTCCACATATTCGAAGTCAGAACCGTCCAGAGTAGTGATGCTAGATTGGCGGGCGGGTGTGGGCAGCAATCCGTTGAAGAGCATTTAGTTTTACTAACATTTAAGAGCAGTTGGAGGCCAGGGAAGGTGTGTTGTATGGCATTGAAGCTCGTTTGGAGGTTTGTTAACACAGTGTGCAAAGAAGGGCCAGATGTATACAGAATGGCGTCAGAGAATCACCAGCAGCAAGAGCGACATCATTGATATATACAGAGAAAAGAGTCGGCCCGAGAATTGAACCCTGTGGCACCCCCATAGAGACTGGGGGATAACCGTGGCAGCTTTCCAATCTTTAGGGATCTCAGACGATACGAAAGAGAGTTTGAACAGGCTAGTAATAGGGGTTGCAACAATTGCAGCGGATAATTTTAGAAAGAGAGTGTCCAGATTGTCTAGCCCAGCTGATTTGATTTTGCTGCTCTTTCAAAACATCAGCTATCTGGATTTGGGTGAAGGAGAAGCGGGGGGGCTTGGGCAAGTTGCTGTGGGGGGTGCAGACCTCGCATGGCCAGCCGTAGATAAATGCTTTGAAATTGAAATTCTCGATTAACCTAGATTTATCGGTGGTGACAGTGTTTCCTAGCCTCAGTGCAGTGGCCAGCTGGGAGGAGGTGCTCTTATTCTCTATGGACTTTACAGTATCCCAAAACTTTTTGTAATTAGTGCTACAGGATGCAAATTCAGTTTGAAAAAGCTAGACTTTGCTTTCCTAACTGCCTGTGTATATTGGCTCCTGACTTCCCTGAAAAGTTGCATATCGCGGGGGCTATTCGATGCTAAGTCTGGAGTGAAGCAAGGGCTATAGCTGTTCTTAGTTCAATATTTTTTGAACGGGGCAGTTAAGATGTTGATGAAAGCACTTTTAAAGAGCAACCAGGCATCCTCTACTGACGGGATGAGGTCAATATCCTTCCAGGATACCCGGGCCAGGTCGATTAGAAAGGCCTGCTCGCTGAAGTGTTTTAGGGAGCGTTTGACAGTGATGAGGGGTGGTCGTTTGACCACGGACCCATTACGGATGCAGGCAAAGAGGCAGTGATCGCTGAGATCCTGGTTGAAGACAGTAGAGGTGCATTTAGAGGGCAAGTTAGTCAGGATGATATCTATTAGTGTCCCCAGTTTACAGATCATTTGTGTAAGATTGAGGGCATCTATCTTAGATTGTAGGATGGCCGGGGTGTTAATAAGCATATCTCAGTTTAGGTCACCTAACAGTACGAACTCTGAAGATAGATGGGGCCAATAAATTCACATATGGTGTCCAGGGCACAGCTGGGGGCTGAGGGTGGTCTATAACAAGCGACAACAGTGAGATACTTATTTCTGGATAGGTGGATTTTTAAAAGTAGAAGCTCGAACTGTTTGGGCACGGACCTGGATAGTATGAAAGAACTCTGCAGGCTATCTCTGCAGTAGATTGCAACGTCGCCCCCTTTGGCAGTTCTATATTGACAGAAAATGTTGTAGTTGGGATGGAAATTTCAGAATTTTTGGTGGCCTTCCAAAGCCAGGATTCAGACACGGCTAGGACATCAGGGTTGGCGGAGTGTGCTAAAGCAGTGAAAGAAACAAACTTAGGGTGGAGGCTTCTGATATTAACATGCATGAACCCAAGGCTTTTACGGTTACAGAACTCAACAAACGATAGCGCCTGGGGAATAGGTGTAGTACTGGTGGCTACAGGGCCTGGGTTAACCACTACATCACCGGAGGAGCAGAGGAGGAGTAGGATAAGGGTACGGCTGAAGGTTATAATAACTGGCTGTCAAGTGCGTTGGTAACAGAGAATAAAAGGAGCAGATTTCTGGGCATGGTAGAATAGATTCAGGGCATAATGTACAGACAAGGGTATGGTAGGATGTGAGTACAGTGGAGGTAAACCTTGGCATTGAGTGACGATGAGAGAAGTTGCATCTCTGAAGGCATCAGTTAAGCCAGGTGAGGTCTCCGCTTGTGTGGGGGTGAGACAAAAGAGCTATCTAAGGCATGTTGAGTGGGACTAGGGGCTCTACAGTGAAAGAAAACAATAAGAACTAACCGAAACAGCAGTAGACAAGGCATATTGACATTAGAGAGAGGCATAAAGCAATCACAGGTGATGATCGGAAGATCTAAGACAACAACGGGTAAATGGCGATGAATGGGAAGACAGGGTCTGTTAGGTACACACAAGACCTGAGTTCAAGGCTGGGGCCGACAGATAAACAAAATGTGGTTCCATGTTAATGAACAGTCCAGCAGGCATCGGCTGTGTAGCCGAGTGATCATAGGGTCCAATGAGCAAAAATAGGTGAGTCAGGGAGCCGTTCGGTAGTCGCTACTCTGCTAGGCGAGCGGGTGACACAGCGTTCAGAAAGCTAGTGGGCCGGGGCTAGCAGATGGGTCTTCGGCGACATTGCAACGGAAAAGCCTGTTAAATCCACATCGGACCATTACCTTGGCAGACCAGTCGTGATTGATCGGCGGGGCTCATTGTCGACAATAAAGGGTCCATGCCAATTGACAAAATAGGTATTGTAGCCCAAGAGTTAGCTGGTATACTTTGTTGGCTAGCCGGGAGATGGGCCTAGCTCTAGGCTAGCTCAAGGTCAACTGGTGTTTGCTTTCGGACAGAGGCGTTAGCCAACAATAGCCACTTGGTTGCAGCTAGCTTGCTGTGATGATCCAGTGTAATGGTCCAGAGCTTGCGGCAGGAATCCGGTGATGTGGTAGAGAAAAGCAGTCCGATACGCTCTGGGTTGATATCACGCTGTGCAGGCTGGCAGGTATTGACCTAGCTAAAGCTGGCTGGTGTCCGGGCTAAAGGTGAAGACTGCTAGCAGTGGCTAACAATTTGCTAGTAGCTAGTTAGCTGGCTAGCTGCTAATGGAGGTTAGAGTTATAAAGTATAAAAATAGCAGATCCGTACCACATTGGGTGAGGCGGGTTGCAGGAAAGTATATATAGTTCTTAAATGGAAAGTGAGATTAAAATATATACTACGGGGAAAAAACCCAGAATAAACAGACTATTTACTACAGACTATTTACTACAAGGGACAAGACAAACACACGTCCGACTGTTACGCAATCTTGGTTGTGAGGCCTGTGATCGAACCCACAAATCCTGATGCTCCAGATACTCAACTAGTCTAAAGAAGGCTAGTTTTATTGCTTCTTTAATCGGGACAACAGTTTTCAGCTGTGCTAACATAATTGCAAAAGGGTTTTCTAATGATCAATTAGCCTTTTAAAATGATAAACTTGGATTCGCTAACACAACATGCTATTGGAACACAGGAGTGATGGTTGCTGACAATGGGCCTCTGTACGCCTATGTAGATATTCCATGACAAATCTGCCGTTTCCAGCTACAATAGTCTTTTACACCATCAACAATGTCTACACTGTATTTCAGATTAATTTGATATTATTTTAATGGACAAAAAATTAGCTTTTCTTTAAAAAACAAGGACATTCCTGGGTGACCCCAAACTTTTGAACGGTGGTGGAGCTTAGCATTAGCTCATCAGAATCAGTAAAACAAAATACCCCAAAAATATTTTATGCACATCATAGGTGTCAATTACAATCAATGCAATATTCTGAATGCATGATTTGTCACCATTACTTGAAAACATAAAAACTGTAAATACATTATGCTCCATACATACTGTACATACAGTTGAAGTCTGAAGTTTACATACACTTAGGTTGGAGTCATTAAAACTTGTTTTTCAACCACTCCACAAATATCTTATTAACAAACTATAGTTTTGGCAAGTTGGTTGGGACATATACTTTGTGCATGACACAAGTCATTTTTCCAACAATTGTTTAGACAGATTATTTCACTTATAATTCGCTGTAACACAAATCCAGTGGGTCAGAAGTTTACATACACTAAGTTGACTGTGCCTTTAAACAGCTTGGAAAATTCCAGAAAATGATGTCATGGCTTTGAAACTTCTGATAGACTAATTGACATCCTTTGAGTCAACTGGAGGTGTACCTATGGATGTATTTCAAGGCCTACCTTCAAACGCAGTGCCTCTTCACTTGACATCATGGGAAAATCAAAAGAAATTAGCCAAGACCTCAGAAAAACAATTGTAGACCTCCACAAGTCTAGTTCATCCTTGGGAGCATATTCCAAACGGCTGAAGGTACCACGTTCATCTGTAAAAACAATAGTACGCAAGATGAAATACCATGGGACCACACAGCTGTCGTTCCGCTCAGGAAGGAGATGTGTTCTGTCTCCTAGAGATTAATATACTTTGGTGCAAAACGTGCAAATTAATCCCAGAACAACAGCAAGGGACATTATGAAGATGCTGGAGGAAACAAGTGCAAAAGTATCTATATCCACAGTAAAACGAGTCCTATAGCGACATAACCTGAAAGGCTGCTCAACAAGGAAGAAGCCACTGCTCCAAAACCACCATAAAAAAGCCAGACTACGTTTTGCCAGACTACTTTCACATGGGGACAAAGATCGTACTTTTTGCAGAAATGTCCTCTGGTCTGATGAAACAAAAATAGAACTGTTTGGCCATAATTACCATCGTTATGTTTGGAGGAAAAAGGGGGAGGCTTGCAAGCCAAAGAACACCATCCCAACCGTGAAGCACAGGGGTGGCAACATCATGTTATGGGGATGCTTTGCTGCAGGAGGGACTGGTGCACTTCACAAAATAGATGGCATCATGAGGCAGGAAAAGTATGTGGATATATTGAAGCAACATCTGAAGACATCAATCAGGAAGTTAAAGCTTGGTCGCAAATGGGTCTTCCAAATGGACAGCGTACTTCCAAAGTTGTGGCAAAATGGCTTAAGGACAACAAAGTCAAGGTATTGCAGTGGCCATCACGAAGCCCTGACCTCAAACCTATAGAAAATATGTGGGCAGAACTGAAAAAGCATGTGCGAGCAAGGAGGCCTACAAACCTGACTCAGTTACACCAGCTCTGTCAGGAGGAATGGGCCAAAATTCACCCAACTTATTGTGGGATGCTTTTGGAAGGCTACCCGAAATGTTTGACCCAAATTAAACAATTTAAAGGCAATGCTAACAAATACTAATTGAGTGTATGTAAACTTCTGACCCACTGGGAATGTGATGAAAGAAATAAAAGCTGAAATAAATCATTCTCTCTATTATTATTCTGACATTTCACGTTCTTGAAATAAAGTGGTGATCCTAACTGACCTAAGACAGGGAATTTTTAACAGAATTAAATGTAAGGAATTGTGAAAAACTGAGTTAAAATTTATTTGGCTAAGGTGTATGTAGATTTCTGACTTCAACTGTACATACATAAATGCATACTGTATGCTACAGTAGAAATGAAAACACGATATACAGAAAATATGGCAATCACCTTGACTGGAACACACACATGTCCAAAGGTATTATTTGTAAGGAAAACAACAACGGAAAAATGCGGGCACCAGCCAGAAAATGTGCCAGTTCGTGGAAAACAGCAAATGTCTGCATACTTGATGTGCGATAAAAATGGTGACGGCCTATCCTCGAAGAGGGAAGTTTTGTCCGGCTTTATGGGCTACTTCTATGTCAATTCAAACTGTTGTTAGAAAAATAGCCTGTAGATAATAAGCAGGCAGCGTGTGTTAACTGTCCTATCGCGTAACAATCCCATTTTGGAACAGGGAGTGTATTCTGACATCACGTGCAAAAAACAACTCACGCTGGGGGCGACCGTTAGAGATATTTGGAACTCACATGTGAAAAGGTTAACTTGTTTCCCCACTCTCAGCGTACATCGTTACAGAATAACGCCTCACCAAAGGGAAGCATCAGGGAGTGTTTTTTTTCTTTGTGTTGGAGGTGACGTCGGGTCTAGGTTCCACTGCCGGTGGCTCTTCAGGCTTTCATGCCTCAGCCGGTACATCAGGGTGTCAAGACTCGGTTGGCGGGTCAAGCGTCTGTTGCCGAGTCTACTGAGGAGGCCTCAGCTAACTCGTCAGGCTTCTATGCCTTAGCTAGCTCGTCAGGTTTTCAAGACTCGGTAAACTCGGGAAGCTCCCATGCCACAGCTGACTCGCCAGGCTCCAGCGCTTCAAGCTGCTCATCAGGTTCCTGTGCCTTGAAGGAGGTGACCGATACACTCCTGATCCCCTGGAATGTCTCTCTGGTCGGCGTCCTGCGGCTGGAGCCACGCGTTTGAGCAGGGATGCTGTTTCGTATGCTCCTTCTTCGGCGCTCTAGGTCGCCAGGCTCCCACGTCCCACCCGGCTCGACAGGTTCCCACGCTTCGGCAGAGGTGTCCGGTCCGCTCCTGATCCCCGGGATCCTCCCTGTTGTTGGCGTCCTGCGTCTGGAGTCAGAGAGGGGGTACTGTCACGTATACTCCCTCTCTGGCCTCTAGGTCACCAGACTGCTGATTATTACGCACACCTGTCACCATCGTCACGCACACCAGTGTTTATTGACACTCACCTGGACTCACCTCCTTGATTACTTGCCCTATTTATGTCACTCCCTTTGGTTCCTTCCACAGGCGTTATTGTTTGCTGTATCTGCTTCATGTCGGTGCGCTGTTCATGTTTCTTGTTTTGTTAGTTTATTTATTAAATGTATTCGCTCCCTCAACTTGCTTCCCGACTCTCACTGTACATCGTTACACCTGGTGAATAATGCAGTCAGGCAAATACAAAAATTTGCTGGCCGCACACATTATAAGGAACATCTCTAAATTCAGAGCTACACTTTTGGTGGGAAGCACACGAGACAATGACACTGTATGCGCCGTTCCACAAGGGTGACTTCCAATTGCCTATAGCAGGGGCTCTGCAACCTTTTTCATATGAGTGACAATTTCCAATTGATCCTAGAATTTTTCGGCCTGTGTGCCTGTTATGATTTTGATATAAGCATTGTAGGCTCCTCAACTGTGCCCAAAAAATGTTTAAATGCCCACAAGCTGAATAGCCTAATTCTAGCTGGCTATTAGACAGAGGCCAGTCCATTCAGCCACACCACAGGGAGCTTCACTGTGTACCGAGGCGCTGTCCATTAAGCGGGGCTGAATCACGGGTGAGGCCTTAATGTGTAGATTGTTCTTCTTTCCTTGGTCGAGTTTGTTTGTCTTGATGTGTTCTTGTTGATTGTAAGCCTAAGTAATTCCTTTGACATATGCCTTTTATTTCAATGCATGTGTAGGATTTATCTGGCATAGATTGCATTCGCAGTCAGCTGTTTTATGCTCTGGTTGCACTGTATGCACTGTTCCACAAGTAGGCTAAATAAGTCAATGTAGCCTATGTATGACGAAGGTGAGTAGTACATTGTACACACCATTCCAAAGATCGTTAAACCTAATATAAACCTAATATTGAGGTGATGATGTCTGGGGGACATTTTTGTTTGTTGGTTCTGTTCTACAAATAGCATTATAGAGTTTTAAAATACACAAAATGAGCTTCTACTGGTGGGGGTATTTCTACACACCCCACTTTACCATACCCTAGGTTTAGCTGAACTGACGACTTCCCCCCGTCGGTGAAAGAAATGTAGCACCCCCACCCTCTAACTACTTCCCGCGGCTATGGTCATGCACCATAAGACAGCATCTCTGTCCAAGTAACTTATTGAACTGTACAGTTATATATTCTTTTTTTCTTTTTCATCCACCAGAGGACCAAATTATCTTTGAATTACATGTTTTGTTTTTACATATACAGTACATTTTTGTTTTTACATATACAGTACATTTTACACACATTTTACAGACATGGTACTTTAATACACAGCATTCACAGACATGTTTTTTAAAAATACACATTACATTTTGGATAGATAGTACTCAGACATCATCGGTATACATTATACACTGAGTGTACAAAACATTATGAACATTCCATGACATAGACTGAGCAGGTGAATCCAGGTGAAAGCTATGATCCCAAGTGATGTCACTTGTTAAATCCACTTCAGTCAGTGTAGATTAAGGGGAGGAGACAGGTTAAAGAAGGATTTTTAATCCTGGAGACAATTGAGACATGGATTGTGTATGTGTGACATTCAGAGGCAAGACAAAATATTTAAGTGCCTTTGAACGGGGTATGGTAGTAGGTGCCAGACGCACCAGTTTGTGTCCAGAACTGCAACACTGCTGGGTTTTTCACACTCAACAGTTTCCCATGTGTATCAAGAATAGTCCACCATCCAAAGGACATCCAGCCAACTTGACACAACTTTGGGAACAATTGGAATCAACATGGGCCAGCATCCCTGTGGAACGCTTTTGACACCTTGTAGAGTCCATGTCACGTCCTGACCAGTGAAAAAGGTAATTTGCCATGGTGGAGTGGTCAGGGAGTGGCAGGGGGGTTGTTTTGTGTGTTTTGGGTTTTGTTTGTTTCTGGGGGAATGTGTTTGCATTTTCTATGCTTCGTTTTCCAGGTTTGGCCGAGTATGGTTTCCAATCAGAGGCAGGTGTTTTTCGTCGTCTCTGATTGGAAGCCATACTTAGGGGGCCTGTTTTCCTTTGGGTTTTGTGGGTGGTTGTTTTCCGTATATTCTGTGTACCTTACGGAACTGGTTGTCGTTTGGTTATTTTGTTTAAGTGTTCTCTCAAAATAAGTGAAGATGAGCACTATACACGCTGCGCCTTGGTCTAATCCTTTCTACGCCTGTGACAGTCCATGCCCTGATAGCAAGGGCATAGCGAGATAAATAAAATACAAAGGAATGAAGCTATAGGTAGGTATGTACATGTCGACAGTGGTAAAGGGGGCACCAGGATAGATCATAATTAGAGTAAAAAACTAGGTAGCTGCAACATATAAGATGAGTCTATACAGTACCTTCAGAAAGTGTTCACACTCCATGACTTTTTCCACATTTTGTTGTGTTACAGCCTGAATTTAAAATTGATTAAATGGAGATTGTGTGTCACAATACCCCATAAGGTCAAAGTGTTTTTTACAAATTAATAAAAAATGATAAGCTGGCTTGACAAAAAAATGTGACACAGAAATCTACTTCCTGTCCTGAATACAAAGCATTATGTTTGGGGAAAATCCAAAACAACACATCACTGAGTACCACCCTTCATATTTTCAAGAATGGTGGTGGCTGCATCATTACATTTACATTTTTACATTGAAGTAATTTAGCAGACGCTCTTATCCAGAGCAACTTACAGTAGTGAGTGCATACATTTTCATACTGTTATGTGTATGCTTGTCATCGGCAAAGACTAGGGATTTTTTTTAGGATACAAAGAAACATAATAGAACTAAGCACAGGCATTGTCCTAGACGAAACCTGGTTCAGTCTGCTTCCCAACAGACACTGGAGACAAATTCACCTTTCAGCAGGACAATAACTGAAAACACAAGGCCAAATATACACTGGAGTTCCTTACCAAGACAACATGAATGTTCGTGAGTGGCCTAGTTACAGTTTTGACAGGTTAAATCGTCTTGAAAATCTATGGCAAGACTTGAAAATAGCTGTCGAGCAACAGCCAACTTGACAGAGCTTGAATATAATTTTTTTAAATAATATGCAAATATTGTATTTCATTTTCAGAACATAAAAATAAATGTCTAAAAACATGTTTTAACTTTGTCATTATGGGGTATTGTGTGTAGATTGGTGAGAAAAAAGTATTTTGATTTTGAATTTGGGCTGTAACATAACAAAATGTGGAATACATCAAGGTGTATGAATACTTTCTGAAGGCACTGTACATGTGTGAGAGTGTCAGTGCAAAATAGAGTCAATGCAGGTAATCTAGGTAGCCATTTGATGAACTATTATGCAGTCTTACGGCTTGGAGATAGAAGCTGTCTCGGAGCCTGTTGGTCGAAGACCCGATGCTCCGGTACCGCTTGCTGACTGTAGCAGAGAACAACACTTTTCAACACCGTATTTGTAACGGAAGATTTAACAGAACCTTGAGCTCAAACCACAGCAGTAGAGCCAAGGCAACTTGGCGCGACGGTGGTAAAAGGGAAATGTCCCTATCCCAGTTCGTGTCATCTCTGTGTGGATAGACATGCCGGTGCAACTCAGGTAGACTCACAGTGAAATATTCATGACGGATAATAAATTAATGTGGAGGTTGAACAGGCTGAGAACAGTGAAGCAAGGCCTTAGAGCTCTGCTGATCCTGCCAGTTAACCAAAGGAATTCCTAAAGACTACTCCCTGATGACAGGTAGGCTCACTGTATTTACTATACTTAACTCGAGTATACTGGGTCATAGATCACCTTCACAATGTGCACCTATTAGTAAACAGTACTGTGCACTAGTTTACTAGTCCTGCAGAGGGATTTAGTGGTAGGAATGCTAAATGTTTGTCAAAATGACTGGCAGCAGGTAATGTACACTCTAACAATGCTAATTTAGCGTAAACATCTGTAACCGGTTCATAAACAGTGTTTATGTGCTTTTACGCTCCACTACATCCCTGGCTGCATGGACATATAGGGTGGATAGGGTGGGGTTGCATGGATGTTGAGGACAGAACACTGTCCCCAGTCATTTATTCATAGCTCTGTGGTTTTTCACTCTGTTTTCTGATACATTTTTCATTAAGAAACAGTAAATTACCAACAACGTGTGATTTATTGTTTTATAAATACTGCATGGACTACTCTGTCTATTTAACCATACTCTGTCTCTGTAACTACAAAGTGTTTACTAAAACATCGTTCTGTCCTCATACTGTTGCGGCATATTTTCCTAGCACATCTCACCCATGAGGGTTTTAACTGTCTGGCATGTCTAAGGGACACATTTCATTTTAACTTTAGTCCTCAGAATTAGGCAATGAAGGGCCCTGCCTCAGTGTTTCCATTGTGGTGGACTGTTGCTGAGTATAAAATATTTCCATAGACTAACCCGTGGTAGAATAGGTTCCCTCACTCTAGCCAGTCCTGGTAGCGCCTTCAGTGATGAAAGACAGACCCTTCTCTCTCCCAGGTCAGAGCCCTAGCTGCCTAAACAGCTGGCTTCCATCACTGGGGGAAACGTTTGTGTGTGTATGTGTGTGTTTGTGTGTGTCCATTCTGACCAGGATGCCAATGCATCTGTCTCATCGTCACAGGCAACTCAATATCCGTGGCAATGGGAGAGACTGTGTATCTATGTCATAGGTCTCTTCTCAGGTGTATGGCACACACACACACACACACACACACACACACACACACACACACACACACACACACACACACACACACACACCTCTTCTGTCATTCAGAGATATTTTTATTCATTCATGGGTCATTAATTCTTCTATAAGCCTGACAGAAACAGAAGACTAGATCTAGAACCCACTAGATGCATTACAGTTTTTTACAATCACTTTGGCACTAATTTCAGAACCTTCATGTCATTTTTCACAACTCTAGACACAAAACTCACAACCGATGATCAAAATGCACTATACTCAAAACTCTAACACTTTTTCCAATTGCTTGGATACAATACACATAAAGATAAGATCATTTGTTCATTGAACTCAAATCATCTGTTCAAAATGACACAACTTAACATCAAAGTATTACCATTTCAAAATGCAATTCACACATTACGTCTGAGATGACTGTCTATTCATTTCATTACAATGATCTAATTATCAATTGATACAACTGCTCAAAATGATAAGTAACTGTTGCATTATTCTTAATGCATAGCTTTATGGAAACTGACAAACAATATTCCATGTTTAGATAATGAAAGTTTCAGGATAACGAGATCCATTGACACCAATTACCGTGGAACAAATTGGACTACGTTATCTAATGGATGTAATATTCCATCATCGTTCTTTATCAGAAACTGTTTCTATGGTCCCTCGTACCACTTTTCCAGACCATGATTTCAGATTTTACATTTTTGGCCACTTTATTAGGTACACCTATCTAGTACTGGGTAGGACCCCCTTTTGCCTCCACATCAGCCTGAATTATTCACAGTGTTGTACGTTAAGAGATGCCCTTCTGCACACCACTGTTTTAAACGGCTGTTATTTGAGTATTTGTGGCCTTTCTGTTAGCTTGAATGAGTCTGGACGTTCTCCTCCGACCCCTCTCATTAACAAGGTGTTTTTGCCCACAGAAATGCCGCTCACTGAATGTGTTTTGTTAATTTCACCATTCTCTCTAAACTCTAGAGACTGTAGTGCATCAAAATCCCAGAGGGCAGCTGTTTCTGAGATGCTGAAACCACCATGTGTGGCACCAACAATCATACCACGGTCAAAGTTGCTTAGATTACGCATATTGCCGTTCTAATGTTTGGTCGAACAACAACTAAAGCTCTCTACTCTATATACTCTATATATTGAGTTGCAGGCAGCCACTTGAACCGCTGTTCGAAGAAGCAGGATATTTGCATTAACATGCAGGTGAACCTAATAAAGTGGCCACCGGGGGTGTCTGTATGCAGGCCCTTGTAATTGCTTTTCCAATACTGCCAACTCGTTACCGATGACTGATATCACATTGTGAAACGAGTATATAGTGAAATGAGTGGTATCCACCTATAACAACATAGCGATAACATGGAGCCGGCAGGTGATCCAGGTCACAATAGAGGTCAAGCAGTGGGAGGAGGAAGATGAGGAAGACGTGGTGGTCAAAGGAATGGCAGGGGACAAGCACTCCTTCTGAGAGGTGGTCGTGGGCCTCGTTTGAGAGGTGTGGGGGAACATGGTAGAGGACAAGGCCACGGACCAGCAGCACCAGCAAAGAGTGTCCAATGAAATCTGAGCAATAGTTGTACACCATGTCGTAAATCATGGCATGACAATGACTGAGGCAGCTACAATGATTCAACAAAACATCAGAAGATCAACCATGGCCTCAATCATCAGAACTTTCCTCAATGAGAACCGGTAAGTCTTCAGCATGCACTAACATTAGGCTACTCTCAATTGTCAAATGACTGTATACTGCATGCCAATGTGTACCACAGAGTAGGTGATGTGACTAAATGTGTTCTTACTGTAATTTTCCCAACAGAATTGAGACTTGGCCAAATAGGGGATGCAGAGTCAACATTCTGACTGACCAACAAGAGTGGTCTGTGGTCAATTTGGTTCTGGCCAGAAATGATATTCACCTTACAGAAATTCGGCAGCACATCTTGGACAATGATGACATGTTTAACAATGTGGAAGCCATAATTTTGCCAACTATTGCACGCATGCTGAAAAGGCACCAGGTGTCTCTAAAACAGCTACACCGTGTGCCTTTTGAAAGAAATGCAGACAGAGTGAAGCAACTGAGGACTGAGTATGTTCAGGTATGTTCAGTTTCAAGATGCCTGTTGTGAAAAATTCCCCCAAAATTCTACATCATTGTCATCAGTAATTTTCTTTCCAAAATGTATTTTTAGAGGGTGATGGAGCTGGATGCTGATGAAAACCATCACAAATTCCGCTTTTTGGATGAGGCAGGCTTCAACCTGAGGTCGGAATTTCATTGGCCAGCGTGCAACCATCCAAGTACCTGGACAACGTGGGGCCAACATCACCATGTGTGTGGCTATATCGGAAGATGGTGTGGTGGGACGCAGACCTTGTATTAGATCATATAATGCTTCTCTCCTTGTAACCTTCCTTGATGAGCTAAATCAGGTCTGTAGAGCGGATGGCATGACCTATGTCATTGTGTGGGATAATGTCAGGTTCCACCATGCTCAAATGGTGCAAGCATGGTTTCAGGCCCATCCCCAATTTACCACCCTGTACTGACCCCATACTCTCCTTTCCTTAACCTGATTGAGGAATTTTTCTACACATCGAGGTGGAAGGTATATGATAGGCGGCCTCACGAACAAACCACCCTTCTCCAGGCTATGGATGACGCATGCAATGACATCACGGCAGACCCGTGGCAGGCCTGGATTCGCCATGCCCGAAGATTCTTCCCAAGATGTTTAGCTAATGAAAACATCTATTGTGATGTGGCTGCGAACCTGTGGCCAAATCCACAAGACAGGGTTGATGGAAATATAGAAGTACAGTAATCAATCCTTTGTTTTGCTTTTTACAGTAAGCCAGGTGAGGAACACTGCAGTTGACCTTTAACTGTTTTTTCTTTTTTTGTAGCTAATTATTTTTGCTTTGATTCAAAGAAACCTATGTTGTGATTTTATTGTATTTCATCAATAAATTTCATATTTTGTTCAATGATTCCACTGTGTCTGTAGTATTCTCTCTACTAGTCCTTTTACAGTGATGTATTTACGTGTAGTAGCATAATGAAACATTTATCACATATTTTGTACTACAATATTTAATGATTGTACGAACAACTACACAGTGAAACTATCGGTATCTTGTGTGTGGCTGATCTAAATGAATGTTCCTATGGTATTTCATGATACATGAGTTATTTGAACCAATGATTCTGCAAGTGCAAGGTTTCTTTAAAGATATGAATGGACAATGCAATGTTTTGAACATTGGACAGCCTTTGTTACAAGTGATGACCGTTGCGAGTTTTGTGACTAGAGTTTTGAAAAATGACCACAAGGTTCTGAAATTAGTGCCCAAGTGATTGTAAAAAACTGTAACATCAGCCCAGCCACTGCATCATAACAGTAACAGTAAGACAAGTAATTTATATCTGGGTTCATTTCTTCAGCATTGGACCTGTTACAGTAACTATTCAGATGTTGAATGCGTATTGTAGGGGGTATGTGGGTAAATGGAAAAGTATTGACTGTGTAGACAGTCTTCTATTGACGGGGGTCGGTACGTGGTTAGGGAGATGTCTGTTCATCAGGGGTCGGCAACAGACGCAAGCCAAAACCGTCCCGCAAGGAATTCTGGAATTCTGCAAAACAAATTGTTAATATAGTAAATATTACCCCAAGTATTCTCACAAATAGAAAGAGTTGACATATGTGATCGTGTGTCAATGTAATCAAGGTATGAAATGATTGTTATTTTCAAATATAATCTCTTTTTGGATTTAATTGTACAAATTATTGTAATTACCCCCGTCCGTCCGTCCGTCCGTCCGTCCATTCACTCCAACAAAAATTGTCCCACGGCTGAATCTAGTTGCCTACCCCTGCTGTACATGCATGCTTGTGGTTCAGTTGCTGATTTCAGACTATGTGGTTAATTTACTTAGCCAAATACTCTCATTTAGGGGATTATGCTCCCACCCCTGTGGAGTGGAAAGGAGAGAGAATCGATGGGAGGGGAGAGAGAGTGGAGGGGAGTGGAGTAAAGAGACTGAAAGAGAGGGGAGAAAGGTTGATGGTGAGTTAAGGGTGCAGGGCTGTTTTGAGACAGCGGTGGTAGTAGGGCTGGTCTGGAAGGGGGTCTTGAGCAGGATTAGGTTGGAGAGATATGAGAGTTGGGGGGAGGGGGGGTGCAGCGATGGGGGTGGAATTGTTTGAGAGGGGCTGAGTGAGTTCTGATGGGGGATCCTGAATCCCAATGGGTATTAACAGAACCCTTCCACTAACCCCCAATTCATAACATACCACAATCACTCTACTGTCTGATAAACTCAACCCCTTCCCCCTCTCACCCCAGAAACATCTGAGTTTAATGCTCTTCAGTCCTTTGAGGTGAAACCACTTGAGGTCCTCTCAGTTGAGTTTAGACTCTGCCTCCTTGAAACACAGACACTCTCTTTGAGCTCTGAATTTCCACGGACCTACTGGATACTGTCTGAATAATAAAGGACATATCTGTTAAACTAGACTAATGTAATTTTGTGTGTTTCTGAACTGTAACTGAGCTGAAAGGAGAGGCAGAGGAGACCAATATTCAGAGGTTTACAAGGTTGTAAAGATGAAATCAGACACTGTGACCGAGAAAAGGAGAGTGAGAAGGAGAGAGAGGAGAGAGTGAGAGTTTGTGTCAGGTTCAGGAGATTTGATAGCACAAGAGAGAGGAGTGAAGAAAGGAGGAGAGGAAAGGAGAGAGAGGAAAAGAGAGGGGTAATGGAAGAGGATAGAGATAGGAAGAAAAGTTTGGGGTGATAGGGGGTGATGAGTGGAGCGAGGTGGAAAGAAGAGAGGAGGAAAAGAGGACTTAAGACATGAGGACGAGAGGTGGAGAAAGGGACTGAAATAAGTACAGATGGTTGGAGAAGTGGAGGAGAACAGTTGAAGGGGTGACGAGAGGAGGAGAGGGAGCAGTGGAGGACTCTTGAGTTGTCCTGAATACATTCCCTAAAAGGAATGGAAGGATTCTCACCCCTCTCTGTCTAGGAGTCTGAACACAGGAGGTTGGTTGCACTCTTCTAACAAACTGATAACCTTCCATGAGATTGAATTATAATTCAATCCCAGTTGTCAACAGATGGGAAAGAAGACAAAGTGTGTTTTATTAATCTCAAGTGGGCCATTCACCAGTCATCCATCTCAACAATAGTTCTGTCTGGGCTCAGCGTAGCAGATAGGGTTACATCCTCAGAATAATGAACTAGTGTCGCAACGCTGCCAGTCCCCAGTTTCAGATAAAAGCTCCTGTCTGTTCCACCTCTTAATCCAGCCTGTTTAGGAAGTACTATGTGTGACACTCGTTCTGTGTGTGTGTGTGTGTGTGTGTGTGTGTGTGTGTGTGTGTGTGTGTGTATGTGTGTGTGTGTGTGTGTGCGTGTGTGGGCGTGTGTGGGCGTGTGTGTGTGTGTGTGTGTGGGCGTGTGTGTGTGTGTGGCCACATTACCATAACCATGAGTCCATCCGTTTCAGTAGGGGATTAGTTCTGCTGTTCTCTGTGTGTCTGAAGGGTCTTTATACACTCTGCTACGGCCTATTAGTGGTCCCTGCCATCAGCTGTAAGCCTAGACCAGATACATAGACCTAGAATAACTAGAACACATATCCCCATTCAAAGTTAGGTTCTGTGGTGGGTAGAGCACTGATGACCAGATGTGCCATTTGAAATGTTGAATGACTTAAATTCTGAATTCGGTACACAACATAACTCAGTGTCTTGCTCGGTGTTAAAAACATTCAACAATGACACATTTTATTCTGCTCATTCTGATATTGGGTGTGAAATGATGTGGATTTCAGGGTTATGTCGGTTCTATCAGTCCTGAGTCTATGGCCAGAGCATCCTCACTATAACTCATTATCATTCACTATGGTAGGGAGACAGCTTGCTAACTGTCAGACGTTTGTTAAGGAGTAACGTCCCACTTTACCCGCTTTAAGAAGAAAGACAACCGTCCTCTTGTTTAGTCTATGATTGATGACTCTCTGGTTATGGCTTTGTGTGTTGATTGATGGTTTTTATTTACATTTTCCAGTTTTAACCTTGTTTGTAAAAACTTGGCGATATCTGTTGATTGTGGAAATATCAAAACAGTATGTGATAGTAAAGGAAAACGGTTCGCTTTTATTTTTTAATTGTGAAAATATCTTATTGATTGTATCTGGTAGTTTGTGTATGAAATAGATATATCTCATGTACAGTGGGGGAAAAAAGTATTTGATCCCCAGCTGATTTTGTACGTTTGCCCAGTGACAAAGAAAGGATTAGTCTATCATTTTAATGGTAGGTTTATTTGAACAGTGAGAGACAGAATAACAACAAAAATCCAGAAAAACGCATGTCAAAAATGTTATAAATTGATTTGCATTTTAATGAGGGAAATAAGTATTTGACCCCCTCTCAATCAGAAAGATTTCTGGCTCCCAGGTGTCTTTTATACAGGTAACGAGCTGAGATTAGGAGCACACTCTTAAAGGGAGTGCTCCTAACCGCAGCTTGTTACCTGTAAAAAAGACACCTGTCCACAGAAGCAATCAATCAATCAGATTCCAAACTCTCCACATGGCCAAGACCAAAGACCTCTCCAAGGATGTCAGGGACAAGATTGTAGACCTGCACAAGGCTGGAATGGGCTACAAGACCATCGCCAAGCAGCTTGGTGAGAAGGTGACAACATTTGGTGCGATTATTTGCAGATGGAAGAAACACAAAAGAACTGTCAATATCCCTTGGCCTGGGGCTCCATGCAAGATCTCACCCCGTGGAGTAGCAATGATCATGAGAACGGTGAGGAATCATCCCAGAACTACACGGGAGGATCTTGTCAATGATCTCAAGGCAGCTGGGACCATAGTCACCAAGAAAACAATTGGTAACACACTACGCCGTGAAGGACTGAAATCCTGCAGCGCCCGCAAGGTCCCCCTGCTCAAGAATACATATACAGGCCCGTCTGAAGTCTGCCAATGAACATCTGAATGACTCAGAGGACAACTGGTGAAAGTGTTGTGGTCAGATGAGACCAAAATGGAGCTTTTTGACATCAACTCAACTCGCCGTGTTTGGAGGAGGAGGAATGCTGCCTATGACCCCAAGAACACCATCTCCACCGTCAAACATGGAGGTGGAAACATTATGCTTTGGGGGTGTTTTTCTGCTAAGGGGACAGGACAACTTCACCGCGTCAAAGGGACGATGGACGGGGCCATGTACCGTCAAATCTTGGGTGAGAACCTCCTTCCCTCAGCCAGGGCATTGAAAATGGGTCGTGGATGGGTATTCCAGCATGACAATGACCCAAAACACATGGCCAAGGCAACAAAGGAGTGGCTCAAGAAGAAGCACATTAAGGTCCTGGAGTGGCCTAGCCAGTCTCCAGACCTTAATCCCATAGAAAATCTGTGGAGGGAGCTGAAGGTTTGAGTTGCCAAATGTCAGCCTCGAAACCTTAATGACTTGGAGAAGATCTGCAAAGAGGAGTGGGACAAAATCCCTCCTGAGATGTGTGCAAACCTGGTGGCCAACTACAAGAAACGTCTGACCTCTGTGTTTGCCAACAAGGGTTTTGCCACCAAGTACTAAGTCATGTTTTGCAGAGGGGTCAAATACTTATTTACCTCATTACAATGCAAATCAATTTATAACATTTTTGACATGCGTTTTTCTGGATATTTTTGTTGTCATTCTGTCTCTCACTGTTCAAATAAACCTACCATTAAAATTATAGACTGATCCTTTCTTTGTCAGTGGGCAAACGTACAAAATCAGCAGGGGATCAAATACTTTTTTCCCCCACTGTAACTGTTAAAACAGTGTACATGGACCAAACAGTGCTTCTGTCCTGTCCTGAATTCAAAGTATCATGTGATCATCTCACTGAGCTCATATAACAACAACAGTTTTCCAGTTCGCTTCTTGGAACTTCCTTGTGTGACTGCATGAGTGTAGGAATACTATATACATATCAGACAGAGAGAGATATGGAGAGCATGGTGTATGTCTCTATGTGATCAGCCGCCAAGTGTCTGAGTACTCTACCCTTGTGGGAACTTCCCCAGAAATCCATGTCCTACGTACTGTATATACCTAGGATGTTTTGTATTGTGATAGAGCCAGTCACTCACTCAGCATGGCGTAGGTCTGTCTGTAGGATGAACCATGTTGAATCCCTTTCATCATGTTGTTTAGACCTTGCATGTTTGAGAACCTGATGAGCACATAGAAAAAATATCAAGGGCACAGTTGAGGAGTGGGACATTGTGCATTTATGACCTCAGAAACCAGGAGAGGACAATCCTTCAACACGTCACAGTTTTCTCAGAAATACACAGGGCGTACGTTGTGCCATAACACCGTGAGCTGACCGCTTTGGGCACCGATAAGATTGGGTAACTTCGTCGCCACTGAGTCTTACTTAAAGATAGGTTGTTAGATATCCATGTCCCCTTGAATGGCTGAGGTTCCAGCTACACAGTGCAGCTTTTGTATTTGCAAGAGCAACTGAGAAATCTACCAAGAAGTGATGTAATATCAGTAGACTTTCTGGTACTTCAAAGCAGTCAACAATACACATAATAATTTCCTAGTAAACTTACTTAAAGGTCTTTAACCCTCAAACTACTGACTGGGGTCATTTTGATCATGGCTCAAAGGTGGTTTATTCAAATCTTACATTTTTTCATTACTTTGTCAATCAACTTGCTCTTAGCAATTTTGTGTTTCTGTATCAATATGGAATTTTTAAGTTTGGGTTCATTTTGACAGCAGCCAAAAACACCTACTTCCAACCAGTGGCGATTTTAGTCCCTGTCAAAAGTTTGGATACACTTACCCATTCAAGGGTTTTATTTTATTTACACTATTTTCTACATTGTAGAATAACAGTTAAGACATCAAAACTATGAAATAACACTTATGGAGTCATGTAGTAACCAAAAAAGTGTTAAATAAATCAAAATATGTTTTAGATTTTAGATTCTTTAAAGAAGCCAACCTTTGCCTTGATGACAGCTTTGCACACTCTTGGCATTCTCTCAACCAGCTTCACCTGGAATGCTTTTACAACAGTCTTGAAGGATTTCCCACATATGCTGAGCACTTGTTGGCTGTTTTTCCTTCACTCTGCGGTCCAACTCTTTCCAAACCATCTCAATTGGGTTGAGGTCGGGTGATTTTGGAGGCCAGGTCATCTGATGCAGCACTCCATCACTCTCCTTCTTTGTCAAATAGCCATTACATAGCCTTGAGGTGTATTGGGTCATTGTCCTGTTGAAAAACAAATGACAGTCACAAGAAGAGCAAACCAGATGGAATTGTGTATCCCTGCAGAATTGGTAGCCATGCCGGTTAAGTGTGCATTGAATTCTAAATGAATCACTGACAGTGTCACCAGCAAAGCACCACCACACCATCACACCTCATCCTCCATGCTTCACGGTGGGAACCACACATGCGGAGATCATCCGTTCACCTACTCAGCGTCTCACAAAGACACGGCGGTTGGAACCAAAAATCGCAAATTTGGACTCATCAGACCAAAGGACAGATTTCCACTGGTCTAATGTCAATTGCTTTTGTTTCTTGGCCCAAGCAAATCTCTTATTATTATTGATGTAGTGGTTTCTTTGCAGAAATTTGACCATGAAGGCCTGATTCATGCAGTCTCCTCTGAACAGTTGATGTTGAGATATGTCTGTTACTTGTGAAGCATTTATTTGGCCTGCAATTTCTGGGACTGGTAACTCAAATGAACTTGTCCTCTGCAGCAAAGGTAACTCTGGGTTTTCCTTTCCCATCCACGACAGTCCATCATTATTTTAAGACATGAAGGTCAGTCAATACGGAACATTTCAAGAGTTTGTAAGTTTCTTCAAGTGCAATAGCAAAAACCATCAAGTGCTTGGAGAAAAGCTGTCCTTAAAACAGTCTTGAAATGTTTGTCAAAAGAGAGATCAGGGTCCAGAGTAACGCCGATGTCCTTCACAGTATTATTTGAGACAACTGTACAACCATCAAGATTAATTGTCTGATCCAACAGAAAATCTCTTTGTTTCTTGGGACCTAGAACTAGCATCTCTGTTTTGTCCAAGTTTAAAAGTAAAACATTTTCCAGCATCCACTTCCTTATGTCTGAAACACAGGCTTCCAGGGAGGGCAATTTTGGGGCTTCACCAAGTTTCATTGAAATGTACAGCTGATCTCTCTTTTGACGAACATATCAAGACTGTTTCAAGGACAGCTTTTTTCAATCTACGTAACATTTCAAAAATCTGAAACATTTTGTCCAAAAATGATGCAGAAAAATGTATCCTTGCTTTTGTCACTTCTAGATTAGACTACTGCAATGCTCTACTTTTTTTAGTGCTATACCCGGCTGCTAGAATAGCAGTGAAAGTTAACATTATGTTTCCGAATGACATTACCAAGAGGTAGAATATATAGTGAAAACAATAGTGGTCCTAAAATGGAACCTTGAGGAACACCGACATGTACAGTTGATTTGTCAGAGGTCAAACCATCCACAGAGATAAACTGATAACTTTACGACAGATAAGATTTAACCAGGCCAGAACTTGTCCGTGTAGACCAATTTGGGTTTCCAATCTCTCCAAAAGATTGTGGTGATCGATGGTATCAAAAGCAGCACTAAGGTCTAGGAGCACGAAGATAGATGCAGAGACTTGGTCTGACGCCATTAAAAGGTAATTTACCACCTTCATGAGTGTAGTTTCAGTGCTATGATGGGGTCTAAAACCAGACTGAAGTGTTTTGTTTACATTGTTTGTCTTTAGGAAGGCAGTAAGTTGCTGCGCAACAGATTTTTCCACATTTTTTGAGAGGAATGCGAGATTCCATATAGGGCGATAGTTTTTTGTATTTTCTGGGTCAAGGTTTGGCTTTTTCAAGAGAGGCTTTATTACTGCCACTCTTAGTGAGTTTGGTACACATCCGGTGGATAGGGAGGCATTTATTATGTTCAACATAGGAGGGCCAACCACAGGAAGCAGCTCTTTCAGTAGTTTAGTTAGAATAGGGTCCAGTATGCAGCTTGAATGTTTAGAAGCCATGACTATTGTCATCAATGTGTCAAGAGATATAGTATAAGTGTTCTTATTCTCCTCAATTAAGTTGGAAAAATAGGATGCTCGAGCAGCAGTGAGGGCTCTTCGATACTGCGCGATACTGTCTATTTGTTGAGATTGCAAACGTAATAAAATGCTGGTACGATAGTCCAGGTTAATGAGGAAACACATTAAGATCCACAATATTTATTCCACGGGACAGAATTAGGTCCAGATTATGGCTGTGGCAGTGAGTAGATCCGGAGACATGTTGGACAAAACCCACTGAGTCGATGATGGCTCACAAAGCCTTTTGGAGTGGGTCTGTGTACTTTTCCATGTGAATATTAAAGTCATCAAAAGTTTGAATATTATCTGCCATGACTACAAGGTCCAATAGGAATTCAGGGAACTCAGTGAGGAACGCTGTATACGGCCCAGGAGGCCTGTAAACAGTAGCTATAAAAAGTGATTGAGTAGGCTGCATAGATTTTATGACTAGTAGCTCAAAAGACAAAAATGCTGTCTTTTTTTTTGTAAATTGAAATTTGCCATCGTAAATGTTAGCAACACCTCCGCCTTTGCAGAGGCCTTGCATGATGCTAGGCTAACCTCGAGGATGTCGAATGTCTCCCCAATGCAAAGGCAGCTTCAGTGTCCAATAGGTCTTTCTTAACAAAATAATAATACTCTCTTATAAAAAAAACTATCAGGATCTCCCTTCAAAACTCTGTAGGTGTGTCTTTGTTCTCTCCTTATCATCTCCTTTAGTTGTTTTTTTCTTCACCACACCGATAATGTCTCTCCTCTCTCTTTTTCTCCCAGCCCTCCTGTTAACCAGGTCAACTCTCCCAGCTTAACAAGCTACCTTAATGGTCAAAACTTAACAAGATACATGGGAAACTTAAACTTAACAGTAAACCAACCTATTCACTTGTACATTAAAAAAACATTGCTTCAAAATAAATGTATTAACGACATTACAAATCAGGAGCAATTCAACCACCTTTTAAATCTAATACCAATTAATTATAACAAATAAACTCTATACTTGGTTTTAACAAGGGTATTACAGTAAAATATGTTGGTAGTTTGAGGGTTAATTTAAGTAACAGGGTAATTTAGAGTTCAATTATGCATTTAGGAAATATATAATTTTTCTAGAACATACTGTCGTGGAAATACTACACAGGGACACTCAAAGTCAATATTAAATTAATCATTGTTATTTATCAGTGCGCTGGAGAGGTTCCAACAAACTTGATGCACGATAGTGAACGTCTGTCAGGAGCTCTGCCGGGGCAGTCTCGTTATATCTCTTATATACAGACAAGTTATATTTGCATTATTTAGATTATTCAATTATAATTAATTCATCATTAACATTTTCTTCATTCATGTGACTGACCAATACTGGGTCATGCATGTGACAGACCAATACCTCACAAGGCTTCTTCACTCTACGCGGAGATCTTGAAACTGAGATATCTTTGGTTCTCAAAACAAGGGTCTTGGCGTACTGCCAAATTTCAGATACTCATAGTGAGGGTTCGTTCAATCAGTCACTTACAATAACAAAGAAAACTGTTATTAGAAAAGCACAAACATAGGACACAGAAATGTATAAATAGAAAAGCACCAACATAACACTTTCCATCACAAAACATACAGTATCTATAATTTTAGGCCAGTCTAGGTTCTAGGTACTTACAAATACAAAAACTTCACAGCATTGGAATACAGTGCTAAGTAACTTTACACCATCTCAACACAACTCTACAATTACATGACAGTACCTTTATAAAAGCTTTTTATATTTAACCATGATGTTTTAACTGTCACTGATGAAAGCTTACTGTAAGCATTGGCAGCAGAGTATAGCAAGCCTTACCAAGTGATCTCAGTACGATTAATAGTAATTATGATGTCTGTCTGTAGAAAGAGGGATCTCACAGAGAAGGAGAGAGAGAAACAGATGTAAAACAGTGGCGGGAGGTGAAGTTTAAGATGAGGGAGAAAAATCATGGCCTTCTTTATATTACAGCATATTGGATGACTGTCATTCATACAAGTATCCCATTACCCAGCTGAATGTAACATCGATAGGTTTAGGCTACTACATGATACTCTAATTATCCCTGTACCCATCATGAGATTGGTACAAACTAGCCTATAAATGTAAGTATACAAGTAGGTACACAGGTCGAGAGAACAATTTTAGTAAGCAAGGTGACAGACAGTGACACATTCAATACCGCGTTGCACACTCTTGCCTGCATCTAGCTAATCTAGAGTTTAATCATTATTGAAGCAGTTGCAAAACGAGAGTTTCTATTGGACAAATTCAGGACTGTTTAACCCCGTTTCATTCTATTTGCTTCCTTTTAAGAAACATTTTCAACAGAATCGCAGGAATGAATAGACCGATAGTCACACGCAATCACAGATCATTTTCATAGCAGCCAGATCATTGTATATTTCCTTCTCGCATCTACGCACTCTCCTCCTTTCACCTTTTCCCTTTGCTTATGGACTTCAGTGCACAACACATGAGCTGTCTGTGATCAGGCGAAAAAAACTTTCTAAGCCAAACCTTCCTATCATAACCACTAACCGCTACACAAAGCCTACATTGTTGTCATCATGTTAGCTAACAACGTTAGTAATGCCGAAACCCGCTACAAGCAGTTTGGCAGTTACACTGGTGGGCCCCGGTGGCAATAAATTAATAAAACCAAAAGCTTACCTTGACTTGGGAGAGATCCAGTGTTGGATAGCCATAATCAGCTAGCATAGCATTATTCTCTGTTTGAGCTGTTTAAATAGGCTAAGCTAACTAACTGCATTTGTTAGCTAAGTGAAAAAAATACAACTAAATATAGCTCGCTCTCTCTTTCTCTTTCTTTTCCTTAATTTTTAACAAAATTAATTTGTTCAAAACTGTTCAACTATTGTCTTTCTCTCTCTTTGAGTCAGCTACTCACCACGTTTTATGCACTGCAGTGCTAGCTAGCTGTAGCTTATGCTTTCAGTACTAGATTCATTATCTGATCCTTTGATTGGGTGGACAACATGTCAGTATATGCTGCAAGAGCTCTGATAGGTTGGAGGACATCCTCCAGAAGTTATAATTACTGTGTAAGTCTATGGAAGGGGGTGAGAACCATGGGCCTCCTGGGTGTTGTATTGAAGTCAATGTACCCAGAGGAGGATGGAAACTAGCTGTACACCATCTACACCATGGTGTTACACTACAGAGTGCTGTTGAGGCTACTGTAGACTTTCATTGCAAAACAGTGTGTTTTAATCAATTATTTGGTGACATGTGAATGTATTTATTAAAGTTGTATCTAAAAGGGATAACTTTTTTAATGTTTCACTTTTTAAAAAATTCACTGAGAATGATGGTCCTCCCTTTCCTTCTCTGAGGAGCCTCCACTGATGTATAACTACTGTAGAAAGAAATGTGAAAGAGGTGGGATAGAGAGGTTGAAGAGGAAATAGTGAAAACTGCTGATGGAGGGAATGGAGGAGGGGTGAAGGAAAACAGGGTGGAAGGAGGGAGTAAGAGATAGAGAGAGGGATGACTGTTGATGGGTTTGGATATAGGAAGGGAAGTAGAGGTGTGAGACAGGTCAGAACAGATGTGGACACAGCAGACATGTCAGGACCAGCTGGAATCTTGCCGTTAGAGTGATTCTTGGTTTCATAGAGCCAAATTAAGCTCAATGGAGAGCTCCAAGGTCAGTACATTGGTAACAGAGTGTAAAGCCTGTTGGATGTTATCTATTCACTGTACTGCTGTGTAACTTCAATAAAAAACTCTTCACAACAAAAGCAGGAAATGTAAATAAAGATACATCTATATGTTTAATGGCCTAATACTAATCTGAAACATGTTATAAATGATCAATGTTTGACAAAAGCCAGATATGGCCTGAGCTTTACTGTAATGGTAGTGTTTTCACAGGACAGTAATCTAAAACTTAGTCTGTTCTCAGAGCTACTAGTCTGTAGCCCACTGCAACTACGGTAGCAAGCTGTTATTACAATACCATTAGCTATCCCTCTCTCTTTCTCTCCTGCTGTCTCTCTCTCTCCCACACTCCTCCCTCTCTCTATCTCTATTTGTTCTTTCTCAGTCTCTACCCCCTCTCCTCTCCTCCGCTCTCTCTCTAACCCCTCTCCTCCTCTCTGTCTAACCCCCACTCTTCACTCTCTATCGCTCTCCCTCTCTCTGTTTCAAGGACAGTGAAGTCCTTGGGCCTGTTTTGCGAGGCTGACCAGTAAATTGTGTGTTTGGCTGAGACGCAGTAACAGTAGGGTGTACAGCCAGCCAGGCCTGTAGAGGCTGTATGGGACTATTATTATGGAGCATTTAGACTGTTGAGTGACTTGGATCGAACCTGTCTAATACCCATTAGACCAATTACCTAATGTCCTGGCAGTGGTACTGATAGAGTCCTGCTGTCAAAGATGCAGTATATCAGGATAAGGTAAACTGGACATTGGGAGAAGGACAATAGAGGAGGTCCAGGGTAGAGGAATAGAGAAATCTGAGGTTGAACAGTAGAGCTCAGTGTAGAAAAAAAACAGTCACAACCTCTCTGTTACAGGATTCACTTACAGTACAACATTCACTTACCGCACTTATCTCTACTACTCTCTCTGCCCTCCTCTATCTCTCTCTCTCTCTCTCTCCCCCTCCTCCTCACTTTTTCACTCTCGCAGCTCTCTCGCTCTCTCACACGTCCCTGTGCTCTTTCTCTTACCCGTCTCCACTCCCTCCACCCCCCTCTCTCTGGCTGTGCTGGCTCCCTCAGCTGTTCTCAGTTGCTCTGTGTGCAGTGTGTAGTGTGGACAGGGCTAGGCTGAGCTGGGCTATGTTGAGGACATAGAGTGTCTCAGTGAAGACTGTTTCCCAAGCTAACTGGATTAGGAGCTGGAACATACTGGACCTGTTTGTCTTTACTAACTAAAGACAGAGTTTTAATTGAGGGCATGCTGGAAGAGAGAAAATAGAGAAACAAATAGAGTCAACACTAGAGAATTGCTGGAGCAGAGACCCACGTAAAGACTGATCTCTAGCCCAGCTCCCCTCACTCTCCCCAGGATCGGTATGGTGGGACTCCCCTTGCCTCTGACCTCCAACACTGAGGTGATTTGAGTCTGCTGTGTGGGTCCAGTTCAGCTCTGTTCAGTTCCATTTAGTTCGGTTTGGCTCGGTTCCGTTTGGCTTGCTTAGATTGGCTGTCTATAACACTGACCCATACCCCTGCTCCATTTTCAGGTTCTGTGTCTCTGGAACCCCTGACCCATAACCCCTGAACGTAGGACAGGTTCTGGTCCAGTTTTGCAAAATTACTGGACTGAACAGACTTCTGTTTGACAGTATTTCAATACTTTTTTATTTTCTGGAAATTCTACCCCTGATCCGGGACTGATCCTGGTTCTGCTGACATCTATTCTGTGTTCCAGAGGACTGGTTCTTCAGGGACCTGTCTGGCCTCTCTCTCCCCAGGATCATGGCCTCTTTCTGGGGCATGGTGGTGTTGCTGTGTGGGATGGTGGTTATTTCTGGAGCACAGAAGACGAAGAGCAATATGCCCCGGCTAAAACTCTCTTATAAAGGTGAGTCTTATTCATTTACCTTGACATTTACTGTACCATATTTCTTCCCTCTTTCTACTATTACTCTAAAGCTATCCTAAAATAAGAATCATCTATGCTTACTCTGTTCTTACCAGCTGCTCTATGTTCATACATGTCTGTATGTATATCTAGCAGGGATAGAGGTTTCTGCTGGTGCCTGTGTCTGTTTGTGTTGAGAAAGAACTGATTCACTTAACTACTAAAGATTGACTGTGATACGGCATTTCTGCTGAAGTGTGTGTCAACATAAAGTGCAACCCATATTTCCATGATGTTGTTTGGTTGCTTTTAAAAGGTTTTATGAATTTGGCTTTATACAGCACATTTTCAGCATTAATTACATTTTTTACTGAGAATGGAAGATACGTGTCTGCCATATGCATGGGATTGAAAAGGAAACCACATTGATAGCCTATGTACTCTGCATCTGAGATATGTTTGATGTGCATAGGTACACACTTTCTTCCTCAGAATTCCATGTGCCATATGGCTGATCAAAGACATGCTTACTGAACGTAGTAGGATCTGTTACAAAATATAATTACTGACCATGTAGGCCTTCAGATCAGAGTAGATATGTATCAGAGTGGATATGTACGAATCAGTTAGATCACACTGGATCGAATCTGTTAGATATTTACTGAACATACAGTCTCTATGAATAGAGTGTCTCTGTAGGCTACTCACTGTGACCAGCTCTGTGAGATACATAGATCTGTTCTGATATCCATCTCTAGAAAACTATACACTGGAATTGATTTTATACTATTTCCACTGTGTTGTCATGGGTCAGGTGGAAACGAAAGTTCTCTAATTTCCTAGAAAGTTCAGGAATGCATTATCAGATCATCCAGATATTTATTTTATTTAACCTTTATTTTATCAGTCATACTGAGACCAAGGTCTCTTTTACAGATGAGGCCTGAGTTATATAAATTACAGAAAATACTAATCGCAAGCAGAAAGAAAAACACAATCATAAAACAAAAAACACATTCATCGGTAATAAGGTCCTCAATCATGTTTCTGAATTGCCCTAGAGCCGCTAGTAGGCAACAACAGATTTGCCACGCTGATCCTCAACAGGGGTGCGTGCTTTGTCCCCTCCTGTACTCCCTGTTTACCCACGACTGAGTGACCAAGCATGACTCCAACACCATCATTAAGTTTGCTGATGACACAACAGTGATCCTGATCACCGACAACGATGAAACAGCCTATAGGGAGTTGGTCAGAGACCTGGTAGTGTGGTGCCAGGACAACAACCTCTCATTCAATGTGAGCAAGACAAAGGAGATGATTGTGGACTATAGGAAGAGGAGGGCCGAACAGGCCCCCATTAACATCGACTGGGCTGAAGTGCGGAAGGTTGAGAGTTTCAAGTTCCTTGGTGTCCACATCATGAACGATCTATCATGGTCCAAACACACCAAGACAGTCGTGAAGAGGGCACGACAGCACCTTATCCCCCTCAGGAGACTGAAAATATTTGGCTTAGGTCCCCAGATCCTCAAAAGTTGTAATTGCAGTGTGCTATGATAAACTGCATCTAACGGCTTTAATGAAGTGGCAGCTGAGTTCGTATAGATGATGTCGCAATAGTCTAGGACCAATAGGAACGTCAACTTAATAATCTGCATTCTACTAATTAGCGAGAGGCAGGACCTATTTCTATAGAAGAAGCTCATTTTTTTCTCAGCTTGTTAACTAACTCATTAATATGCTTTTTAAAAGACAGCTTTTCATCTATCCAGATGCCCAGATATTTGTAAGCAGGGACACGATCTACATGAACACCATCCAAAGTACATATGCTTAAATCATCATACTTATTTTTATGCTCTCTAGAGAACAAGATATACTAAGTTCTACCTGAATTTAGTACTAATTCCAGGTCAATAAAGTTTTGCTGTATTACAATGAAGGCAAACTGTAGTTCAGATAGAGCCTGGTCAACAGTGGGGGCAGTAGCATACACAACAGTATCATTGTCATACAAGAGGAGGTTTTTTGCAGACAAGACGATATTGTTAATGTAAACAGTAAAAAGTAGAATCGACCCCTGCGGGACACCTTTAGAAATTTCCAGGAAACCTGATTTAACATAATTTATAACTAGGGATGCAGTAGAGATATTGCTATGACCTGGTCTAAAACCAGACTGATGTACATTTAGAATACATTTCAAATACAAGAAAGATCTTAGCTGAGATTTAAATAACGGACTCTAATATTTTAGCTAGGCAAGATAGTTTAGAAATAGGCCAATGATTATTTAGGTCACAAGGGTTACCACCTTTGTGAAAGGGGAATACATTGGCCGCCTTCCAAACCTGGGGGATTGTACCAGATATAATCGTCAGGATAGAAAATATGGGTTAATGATTGAGCAATCAGGGGAGTAGAGAGCTGCAGCAAGAATGGATCGAGCACATCAGCCCCAGTGGATTTCTTAGATCAATCTTAATCAAGGCATCTAGCACCACAGATAGTAAATTGTTCGAATGAAAATAAAGATTCACTAGAAGTTGATGGGTTAACCATTGAGCCAGCTAGAGACTAGCGTAGAGAAGAGCAGACCAGGGTCAACTACACCACCGTTTCTCTCAAGTAAAAAGCCTGCAGAGATAACATGATGATTAAAAGCATCGCTTATCCCATTCTTCTCAGTTATGATGCCAGTCAGACAGAACCTGCTTGGGAAGAAGAGGGTTTTGTACTCTTCAGTGCATTTACTGTTTCCAAAATTCAGAAGGATCCCCAGCAGAGTCAGGGATAGAGCTTAACAAGTAGCTTGATTTAGCTTTCCTAATCAAGATATCTGTTTCTCGTCTAAAAGATTGCTAGTCCACTACAGAGTCCGTTTCCTTGCTTTGGCCTAGGCCTGATTTCTCATCTGAATGAGCTCAGATAACTCAGAAGAAAAGCAAGGATTCAATCTGTCATTGGAATCTCAAAGTATCTTTGACTCAGCAATGTGTATGAGTGTACAATATTCTCTGCCGTCTACTGTTTTCAGTTTGTTAATGAAGAGACATGCCAGAGTGACTTGCCAGTGCTTAAGTGAAGCATCGTTAATCTGTCTATCCTTCTCTCCCCCTCATATTCCTGGTTGCCGTTTTTCCGCTCTGTCGTTCCCTGCATGGTAATTACGTTGAGGATGAATGGTGTGAGTCTGTCTCAACAGATGGCTCTCTCAAACAGAGACATTTCTTTCTCAGCACCACCACAATCATAATTATACACGCGGATACATACGAACACACTCACACACACACACACACACACACACACACACACACACACACACACACACACACACACACACACACACACACACACACACACACACACACACACACACACACACACACACACACACACACACGTACACTCTCACACACATTGGCCATCAGTAGATAATGATACCTGTGTGTGTGTATCAGTCATCTCTATATCACACCCTCTGTGATTTCTCTATTAGACCACAGCACTACACATACACAGCACAGCTGAACTACTGTACTTGGATGGAAAAACACACAAAGAGAAAACCCGCACAAAGAACAGGGTTGAGAGACAGTCTCTGTTAATGATATGGACCCATTCATTCTGAGTTTTCAATTATGAATATAGGCGTACATACAGCTGTGGATAAAAGGTAAATTCATGTTTGGCATTGTTAAACATTGTGGAGTGAGGTGTGTGTGTGTCTGTGTCTATGACTTCTGAGAGTGGGGTTGGTTGTTACCAGACTGTGTTACCACAGTCTGTTCTCTGTGACCGACAAGTGTAGGGACCCTGATCCCTACAGGTGGCACTCAGCACACACACACACACACACACACACACACACACACACACACACACACACACACACACACACACACACACACACACACACACACACACACACACACACACACACGCACACAAACAAACACACACATACACAAACATTAGCACAGCAGGGCAGAAACATGGGGGGATCCACTGTTAACCCCCCAACCACCTCCTTCACATCCTAAACCCAACTGCAGAGGGCAGTAGGACAGGGCGGCAGGGAAGCCGATGGGGGGCATGGTGGGATGTTAACAATAGCCTGCTTACCTAAACATTATCCCTCCAGGTCCAACTGTAACAACAGCATGACTATAGGACTACAGGACAAAAGGGGAGTAGAGGAACAGGATAGAGAAAGATGTGATGCTGGTCATCTGAGGTGTGGTTTTAATGGGTTTTGTACGCTGCCAGGGACATAGGAACTTAAACTTAGCTGTACAGTATGTCATACATGTGTCCTAGCCAGGACAAGTGTGTGTGTGTGGGGGGGGGGGGGGGTATTGTTAAGTGTCTGGGAACTAGAGGAAGAGAAAACGAAAGAGTTTGAAGGAGAAGAAATGAGAGGGAAGGAGAGTGTGAAAGAAAGGGTACTTTAGTTTAATGGCCGGTGAGGGGACTTCCAGGAGCTCTGTCTCTGTCAGACCTGTCCACCCCTTTGATACCCGCATCCAAGAGCCCCCCCTCCCCCCCACACACACACGCACACACACACACACACACAAGTACACTCACGTAACGTAAACACTCACGCACACGCACACTCACACAACACATATACTCTCATACAGCAGACACAAGCCAAGGTCTAACCCCACAAAAACAAAAGCCGATGTTTAAAACAATAAACCACTAAACAACACCAGCCAAGGTCTAACCCCACAAAAACAAAAGACACTGAATTGCAAAAAGAAAAAAAATCTCTCCCTCTTTCTCTCTATCCATCTCTCTCTCTTCCTGAGGTCATGCAAATCGTATTGTAGTAATGTTATCCTCTGGGTTTGTCTGGGTGTGAATAGACTTTTAATTAGGGCATGGAATGAGGAAGGTTCTTTTAAAATGTTTAGTCCATAAGTATGTAGAGAATCTAGAGACCAGGGTTGGGTTTCTCTCTGTGTGTGTGAGACAGAGAGGTTCTCCATAGGTCAGTATCACACAAACACTGGAGCGGGTTGGAACTGTATTACATGGGCATGCCTCTCTACACATCTCCAGTTGTGTTAATGGGAACTTCTCTCGTCACCTTCATAGTTTTGTATTTTTGTATTTTTTGATTTACCTATTCAGACAATTATGTAGTTATTTGTCTAAGCTTTACCCATCAGTATCCCACAGAGACAGATGACATGCTGAAATATGTCTGCGTGTGATGTTGTGGACAGTGACTAATGTGATGGTATTGCAGTATCTAGAACACTTCATTGGTCATTGACTATACTCCCCCCTCCCAAAAAACAGCAAGACAACCTGAAGGGTATACTATGAAGGAAACAAGATCTACTCAGGGTTTTCTGAAACCAGCCAGCATCAGTTAGCTACACATTCGAGCTCAGGCTTTATGACAACTTGATGACAACAGATGACATGATCAGTCCAATCAAAGCTACTGTAGATATAACGTAATTGTGGGCAATGACCTTGAGCCTTCTTGGAAGGGCACTTCCAATCTAAGTCTATGGCAGAACCCAAAGGGCTCACATTCTTGATGTCTACCCTTACTAAAGGTGTGCGACGTAGTGTCCCCATGAGTGACAGAACACTGAGCCAATCATGGTGCAATGCTGAGCCAATCATGGTGCAATGCTCCTATTTTCTGCTGGTCTGCTCCACCACAACAGAAAGCGCTGAGCTAGGCTGAAACACCTGCATTTTGAAGCTGTCTGTTTGTATGCGGCTTTATTAACTCAATGATATATATATTTACATTGTTTGAAACTGATATGTGACACATATTAATGCAAAAATAACTTGCATAATATATATATATATATATATACTGCTGTTCAAAAGTTTGTGGTCACTTAGAAATTTCCTTGTTTTTGGTCCATTAAAATAACATCAAATTGATCAGAAATACAGTGTAGACATTGTTAATGTTGTAAATGACTATTGTAGCATACTGAGGACCATTATCAGCAACCATCACTCCTGTGTTCCAATGGCACGTTGTGTTAGCTAATCCAAGTTTATAATTTTAAAAGGCTAATCGATGATTAAAAAACTTTTGCAATTATGTTAGCACAGCTGAATGGGAGGCCCCAGTGCACAACTGAGCAAGAGGACAAGTACATTAGAGTGTCTAGTTTGAGAAACAGATGTCTCACAAGTCCTCAACTGGCAGCTTCATTAAATAGTACCCGCAAAACACCAGTCTCAACGTCAACAGTGAAGAGGCGACTCCTGGATGCTGGCCTTCTAGGCAGAGTTGCAAAGAAAAAGCCATATCTCAGACTGGCCAATAAAAAGAAAAGATTAAGAACAGACACTAGACAGAGGAAGATTGGAAAAAAAGTGTTATGGACAGACAAATCTAAGTTTGAGGTGTTTGGATCACAAAGAAGAACATTCGTGAGACGCAGACAAAATGAAAAGATGCTGGAGGAGTGCTAGACGCCATCTGTCAAGCATGGTGGAGGCAATGTGATTGTCTGGGGATGCTTTTGGTGGTGGTAAAGTGGGAGATTTGTACAGGGTAAAAGGGATCTTGAAGAAGGAAGGCTATCACTCCATTTTGCAACACCATGCCATATCCTGTGGACGGCGCTTACTTGGAAACAATTTCCTCCTACAACAGGACAATGACCCAAAGCATTGCTCCAAACTATGCATGAACTATTTAGGGAAGAAGCAGTCAGCTGGTTTTCTGTCTATAATGGAGTGGCCAGCACAGTCACCGGATCTCAACCCTATTGAGCTGTTGTGGGAGCAGCTTGACCGTATGGTACGTACTTAAGAAGTGCCCATCAAGCCAATCCAACTCATGGAAGGTGCTTCAGGAAGCATGGGGTGAAATCTCTTCAGATTACCTCAACAAATTGACAACTAGAATGCCAAAGGTCTGCAAGGCTGTAATTGCTGCAAATGGAGGATTCTTTGACAAAAACAATGTTTGAAGAACACAATTATTATTTCAATTAAAAACCATTATTTATAACCTTGCCAACGTCTTGACTATATTTCCTTGTCACAGATCCCCCCGGTACTGCTGCTTATTCTGTTCACCAATTCCGGAGGTCCATGTCACCGGCCTTCTAGGCTACACTGAACTGTCATTACGCACACCTGGTTCCAGTTCCTCGCTGATTGTGTTTGTTTAAATGTGCCATTTGGTTCCCCATTGGGCTGTCGATTATTGTTCCCATGTCCATTGGTCGTGTGAGTACCTATGCGTTGGCTCAGCCTGTGCTGCGTATTTTGTGCATTGTATATTACGGGTCTCGTTCCGTGTCGTTCTATGAGGTTTACCCTCGCTCTTTTGTTTGGGTACATCCCAGTGTTTTGTATATGTTTGTTTTGGGTGTATTAAAAACCCAGATGTATTCCTGCACCGGTCTCCAAATCCTTTACACCAGCGTGACATTCCAATTCATTCCAACTCTTTTCATGTATGTTTTCATGGAAAACAAGGACATTTCTAAGTGGCCCCAAACTTTTGAATGTGTGTGTGTGTTGCAATTATTTTGGGGCTCAAAACAGGTTCTACCCTGAATGACGGGTCACCACTGGTAATGTGATTACTGTTTTAAAATTGTTATGTTTTTACAAGAAGCAGGTTAGTTCTAAAGGATTAGTTGACATAAAAATGTACCTAGCTAAAAGGTGAGCCACATTTGTAGTACCGGTTATCCCGCGTTGAACTCAGGAGTTGACCAAGGTTACCTCGGTAACGCCTCAAAACTGATACATAGAGTAGGGCTCTTGAGTCTGTATGTTGAAATGATCAGGATATGCTTTATCTGTTGTCACCGAGTGGACTGTCAGCCATGTGGATATAAACTGATCTATAGGAACAACGCCTTGAGATATAGAACTCCATACACTACTGGCTCATGTTTTGTTTAGATGTGTTTCTGATATTTTCTATGGCAGCACTAAATAACACTCCCTATGCCCTCCAGCCCAGAAAGAGCGAGTGTGAAAGAGAACGATTGTAGGGTAAAATAGTTTCTCTCACGTCACCCCGCTCCTCCGCTCTCTCCACTGGCTTCCAGTTGAAGCTCGCATCCGCTACAAGACCATGGTGCTTGCCTACGGAGCTGTGAGGGGAACGGCACCTCCGTACCTTCAGGCTCTGATCAGGCCCTACACCCAAACAAGGGCACTGCGTTCATCCACCTCTGGCCTGCTGGCCTCCCTACCTCTGAGGAAGCACAGTTCCCGCTCAGCCCAGTCAAAACTGTTCGCTGCTCTGGCACCCCAATGGTGGAACAAGCTCCCTCACGACGCCAGGACAGCGGAGTCAACCACCACCTTCCGGAGACACCTGAAACCCCACCTCTTCAAGGAATACCTAGGATAGAAGGATTACTTTATCCTACCCCCCCCCCCCCTTAAAAGATTTAGATGCACTATTGTAAAGAGGTTGTTCCACTGGATATCATAAGGTGAATGCACCAATTTGGAAGTCGCTCTGGATAAGAGCGTCTGCTAAATTACTTAAATGTAAATGTAATAAGACTGATTTTTCGCCTCCATTTGCCCTTGCCCTTGCTCTCTCCTTTCCTCTCTCACTCCCTCCACCTAAGATCCATTGTAATAAAATACAGCTGTAACCTAACAGGGTGAAAGAGGGAGGAAGGTTGAGTAATCCATATGCAGATAGGGGTGAATAGTAGGGCTAGGAGTCTCTAACATGGCTGATTTCCCTTATTTGATTATTAAAAATAGTGATAAGATTTTGTGTGCATCCACATGAGCTTGAGCATGTGAGTGTCAATGTCATTTATTTGTATAATCTCACAATACTATGGTGAATGGATGGTTTCCATGGACGCTAGTCCCACACAAACACACACTCACCTGAGCTGTGTGGTGTTGAGTAGAGCTGTGTTCGAATACCCATACTAACATACTGTATACTTAATGAGTATATGCTATATTCTATTAGTTCATTTTAGTGTACTGTAAGCGAACGGTATCCTTTCAGTTGAGCATACTAACGCTTCACCTGTCTACCAGAAGTTGATGCTGTTGCTAGCTTGTTAGCATGACAACTCTTGCTAGCTTGTTAGCATGACAAATTAGTAGCTAGACATTTTACAACTTTGGGTGTGTCATTAAATTCAATCTGGAGTGCGCTCAGAGTGCGCTCTGGTCGTTTGTAAATTCAGAGCGTTGTCAGATTGTCCGTTTGTAAAATCATAGTGTTTCGCTCTCGGCGCTTTCAGAGCGCACACTGCCAGTAAGTATCACTGGACGTTTTGGCCGAGGAGTAGTGTTGATCCAAGCGTTCCAACTTCACAACGGCAGTAAAGCACCCAAGCTAACTGGCTAACATTGGCTAGCTACTTCCAGACACAAATGAGAGAACACCTCAATCTGACCATTTTACTTGCCCTAGCAGAGCTGGTTAGGCTGTTTTCAAGTTATCCAGAGCGTTAGTGACTGTGCTGCTGGCAACAATTGAAGTACGCTTTAATCCCGGCGTTTACTGACACTGGTGTTGAGTGTTCATAAATTCATCAGTTATTCTGAGCTCTAGTACACTCAGACAAGTGTGCTCTGAAATCGGAGTAGATAGCCAGAGCGAATTTATGAATGCACCCGAATGTGCATTGAGAATGCACAACGACTATACTACTTAGCTAAACTAAGAATGACAGGAAAAATCAAGTCAATAAACATTGGGTAGTTAGTATGTATTTAATATACTGGCAAGTTCGATTTATTAGTAGCCAATTAATGCTAGGTAGCTAGCTAACATACCGGTACATACTGCTTTAACGACATGCTATGTGGTTCGTAAGGATAGCGTAGCTAAGAAATTGTCGGCCAACGGGTAACTTATTTGAAAAGTCGTTACTTCATTACATTATCTAAACATTTGTCATTAGTTAAAGCAATTTATTTGTATGCGCTCTCGTTGGACTTTGGCTGCATATTTTCCTCGATTTTATTCAAATCTAAAGAGGTTGTGAAGCCACCGCGATTTTCTGAAGGATTGCATTATGGGCCCTAAAAGCACAGAAATAGTGTCTAATGCTTGAATACTTCGTATTTTGGGGAATGTAGTAAACATCTGGGAACTTTTGGCATACTAACTGTGACCAATAAGCATGATATATATATACTCATTTTAGGTCACAAATAGTACAGTTAGTATGAGTATTAGAACACAGCTATGGTGATTTCCAGACTGGCTTTCTACATGTCTGACACACAACTGTTTATACGACAAGCAGCCTGGGTTCTAGGTAATTTAACTGTTTCCTTTTCACATGGTGGATAGCATATACAGTAGGATTACAGTAACACACACTTGTCTCGTTGTTTTTTCAGGTGACTGCGTGTGTGTGTGCGCCTGAGGGAAATAGTGCTGGGCTGTGTGTGTGGGAGGGTGTGTGGGAGCTCTGGTGTTTGTGTTTGTGAGAATTGAGGGCACTTGAGGGAATCTGTTTCTAACTACAAGCAGGAGGTCTCTCTCTCTCTTTTTCTTTCTCCCCCTCCCTCCCTCTCTTACTCTGTCACTCATCTTTTTCTTTCATTCACACATTTTCCCTTCCAATGCCTTTTTTTGTAATGCACGTCCATCTCTCCCTTCTCTTATTTTTCCCATTTCTCTCCCTTTTTCCTCCCTTGTCTCACTTCCCTTCTCCTCCCTCTCCCCTCCCTCTCAGGGCTTCTGACATTAAAACACACTTCAGAGAGTGGGGCATTTTCCCTGATGAAAAAATGATGTACACAGTATTTTTTCCAAGAAAGAAAGATAATAAACTAAGCAAAAAAAGAAGCATCCCTTTTTCAGGACACTGTCTTTCAAATATAATTTGTAAAAATCCAATTAACTTCACAGATCTTCATTGTGAAGGGGTTAAACACTGTTTCCCATGCTTGTTCAATGAACCATAAACAATTAATGAACATGCACCTGTGGAACTGTCGTTAAGACACAAACAGCTTACAGGTGGTAGGCAATTAAGGTCACAGTTATGAAAACTTAGGACACTAAAGAGGCCTTTCTACTGACTCTGGAAAAACACCAAAAGAAAGATGCCCAGGGTCCCTGCTCATCTGCGTCAATGTGCCTTAAGCATGCTGCAAGGAGGCATGAAGACTGCACATGTGGCCAGGGCAATAAATTGCAATGTCTGTACTGTAAGACGCATAAGACAGCGCTACAGGGAGACATGACGGACAGCTGATCATCCTTGCGGTGGCAGACCACGTGTAACAACCCCTGCACAGGATCTGCACATCCAAACATCACACCTGCGGGACAGGTACAGAATGGCAACAACAACTGCCCGAGTTACACCAGGAAGACACAATCCCTCCATCAGTGCTCAGACTGTCCGGAATAGGCTGAGAGAGGCTGGACAGAGGCCTTGTAGGCCTGTTATAAGGCAGGTCCTCACCAGACATCACCGGCAAAAACGTTGCCTATGGGCACAAACCCACAGTCGCTGGACCAGACAGGACTGGCAAAAAGTGCTCTTCACTGACGAGTCGTGGTTTTGTCTCACCAGGGGTGATGGTCGGATTCGTGTTTATCGTCAAAGGAATGAATGTTACACCGAGGCTTGTACTCTGGAGTGGGATCAATTTGCAGCTGGAGGGTCCGTCATTGTCTGGGGCGGTGTGTCACAGCATCATCGGACTGAGCTTGTTGTCATTGCAGGCAATCTCAACGCTTTGCGTTACAGGGAAGACATCCTCCTCCCTCATGTGGTAACCTTCCTGCTGGCTCATCCTGACATCACCCTCCAGCATGACAATGCCACCAGCCATACTGCTCATTCTGTGCATGATTTCCTGCAAGACATGAATGTCAGTGTTCTGCCATGGCCAGTGGGACCTGTTGGATTGGATGGTGAGGGCTAGGGCCATTCCCCCCAGAAAAGTCCGGGAACTTGCTGGTGCCTTGATGGAAGAGTGGGGTAACATCTCACAGCAAGAACTGGCAAATCTTGTGCAGTCCATGAGGAGGAGATGCACTGCAGTACTTAATGCAGCTGGTTTCCACACCAGATACTGACTGTTACTTTTGATTTTGACCCCCCCACAAACACATTGTTCAGGGACACATTATTCAATTTATATTAGTCACATGTCTGTGGAACTTGTTCAGTTTATGTTTCAGGTATTGAATCTTATGTTCATACAAATATTTACATGTGAAGTTTACTGAAAATGAACTCAGTTGACAGGTGAGAGGACGTTTATTTTTTTGCTGAGTTTACATACTACGTACAGTTGAAGTCAGAAGTTTACATACACTTAGGTTGGAGTCATTAAAACTCATTTTTCAACCACTCCACAAATGTCTTGTTAACAAACTAGAGTTTTGGCAAGTCGGTTAGGACATCTACTTTGTGCATGACACAAGTCATTTTTCCAACAATTGTTCACAGACAGATTATTTCACTTATAATTCACTGTATCGCAATTCCAGTGGGTCAGAAGTTTACATACACTAAGTTGACTGTGCCTTTAAACAGCTTGGAAAATTCCAGAAAATGATATCATTTTAGAAGATTCTGATAGGCTACTTGTGATCATTTGAGTCAATTGGAGGTGTACCTGTGGATGTATTTCAAGGCCTACCTTCATACTCAGTGCCTCTTTGCTTGATATCATGGGAAAATCAAAAGAAACCAGCCTCAGAATTTTTTTTGTAGTCCTCCACAAGTCTGGTTCATCCTTGGGAGCAATTTCCAAATACCTGAAGGTACCACGTTCATCTATAAAAACAATAGTACGCAAGTATATACACCATGGGACCACGCAGCCATCATACCGCTTAGAGATGAGACACATTCCATCTCCTAGAGATGAATGTACTTGGGTGCGAAAAGTGCAAATCAATCCCAGAACAACAGCAAAGGACCTTGTGAAGATACTGGAGGAAACAGGTACAAAAGTATCTATATCCACAGTAAAACGAGTCCTATATCAACATAACCTGAAAGGCCGCTCAGCAAGGAAGAAGCCACTGCTCCAAAACTGCCATAAAAAAGCCAGACTACGGTTTGCAACTGCACATGGGGACAAAGATTGTACTTTTGGAGAAATGTCCTCTGGTCTGATTAAACAAAAATAGAACTGTTTGGAGATAATGACCATCGTTATGTTTGGAGGAAGAAGAGGGAGGCTTGCAAGCTGAAGAACACCATCCCAACCGTGAAGCATGGGGGTGGCAGCATCATGTTGTGGGGGTGCTTTGCTGCAGGAGGGACTGGTGCATTTCACAAAAGAGATGGCATCATGAGGATGGAAAATTACGTGGATATTTTGAAGCAACATCTCAAGACATCAATCAGGAAGTTTAAGCTTGGTCACAAATGGGTATTCCAAATGGACAATGACCCCAAGCATACTTCCAAAGTTGTGGCAAAATGGCTTAAGGACAACAAAGTCAAGGTATTGGAGTGGCCTTCACAAAGCTCTGACCTCAATCCTATAGAAAATGTGTGGGCAGAACTGAAACAGCGTGTGCGAGCAAGGAGGCCTACAAACCTGACTCAGTTACACCAGCTCTGTCAGGAGGAATGGGCCAAAATTTGCCCAACTTATTGTGGGAAGCTTGTGGAAGGATACCCGAAACATTTGACCCAAGTTAAACAATTTAAAGGCAATGCTACCAAATACTAATTGAGTTAATGTAAACTTCTGACCCACTGAGAATGTGATGAATGAAATAAAAGCTAAAATACAGTTTTTTACAATCACTTTTGCACTAATTAGTTCAAAACTCTAGACACAAAACTCAAAACGGTCATCACTTGTAACACAGGCTGTCCAATGTTCAAAACATTGCATTGTGCATTCATAACTTTAAAGAAACATTGTTTCAAATAACTAATTTATCTGTCACATGTATCTTCGTCTTCTGACGATATAACGAAATCGTCGTCGGAAAAGGATGACCAATACGCAGCAGAGTCGATATAGTTCATCTTGAACATTTAATTAAATCAACACGAATACAAAAAACAACAAACAAGAAAACGAACGATAAACTGACAGTCTGCAAAGCATAGGCTCAACACAGAACAATCACCCACGAATCAGCCTTCCCTGTAGCTCAGTTGGTAGAGCATGGTGTTTGCAACACCAGGGTTGTGGGTTCGATTCCCACGGGGGGCCAGCACAGAAAAATAATGTATGAAATGAAATGAAATGTATGCATTCACTACTGTAAGTCGCTCTGGATAAGGGCGTCTGCTAAATGACTAAAATGTAAAAAAAAAAAATGTAAAATGAATCACAAAGAAACACACCCCAATATATGGGACTCTCAATCAAAGGCAGATAGACAACACCTGCCTTCAACTGAGAGTCCCAACCCCAATCAACACAACATAGAAACACACTCACCAGACTACACATAGAAATACCTAAACATAGACTATAAACCAAAACCCCGGAAATACTACATCAAACACCCTTTAAACAAACACACCACCCTGAACCACATAAAACAAATACCCTCTGCCACGCCCTGACCACACTACAAAACAATTAACCTTATATACTGGCCAGGACGTGACAGTACCCCCCCCCCCCCCCTTAAAGGTGCTACCCCGGAAGCACCTTAACAAAAAAATAACCCCAAACAACACAAAAATAAAAATTCCCCTTTTCTAAAGGGAGGGAAGGAAGGGTGGCTGCCGTCAACGACGGCACTGTGCTACACCCCCCCTCCCCAACCCACCTATTTCTGGAGGTGGCTCCGGCTCAGGCCGTTCCAGGCTGTCTGGGCAGTCTGGCAGCTCGGGCCAGTCTGGGCAGTCTGGGCAGTCTGGCAGCTCGGGACAGTCTGGGCAGTCTGGCAGCTCGGGACAGTCTGGGCAGTCTGGCAGCTCGGGACAGTCTGGGCAGTCTGGCAGCTCGGGACAGTCTGGGCAGTCTGGCCACTCCGGCAGTTCAGGGCAGTCTGGCCACTCCGGCAGTTCAGGGCAGTCTGGCCACTCCGGCAGTTCAGCGCAGTCTGGCCACTCCGGCAGTTCAGCGCAGTCTGGCCACTCCGGCAGTTCAGCGCAGTCTGTCCACTCCGGCAGTTCAGCGCAGTCTGACCACTCCGGCGACTGTCGACTGGCGGGCAGCTCCGACGACTGTTGACTGGCGGGCAGCTCCGACGACTGTTGACTGGCGGGCAGCTCTGACGACTGTTGACTGGCGGGCAGCTCCGTCGACTGTTGACTGGCGGGCAGCTCCGTCGACTGTTGACTGGCGAGGCTGGGTTTACGCACTTGCCGGCTAGTGCGGGGAGCGGGAACAGGACGAGTCGGACTGGGTTGACGCACTTCCGGGTCCGCACGAGAGACAGGAGCTGGAAACCCAGGGCTATGGAGGCGCACAGCCGGTCTAGATCTTACCTCCTGCACAACCCACCTTGGCTGGATGGAACTAGTAGCCCTGTACGAGCGGAGTGCTCGTACAGGGCAGACTGGGCTGTGCAGGAGCCTGATGGTAGCCGTGCGTAGAGCGGGAGTTGGGTAGCCTGGTCCTCGGAGGCGTACCGGCGACCAGATGCGCTGCGCAGGCATCCTCCTACCAGGCTGGGTGCCCGCTCTAGCACGGCACCTGCGAGGGGCTGGAATAACTCGCACCGGACTGTGCGTGCGTATGGGTGAGATAGTGCGCTTCTCAGCGAAACATAGCGCTCTCCACCCCATACGCTCCTCCATATAACCACGGGTAGCTGGCTTCCGGCTCTTCCTTCGCCTAGCCAAACTACCCGTGTGCCCCCCCAAAAAAAATTATTGGGGGTGCCTCTCGTGCTTCTCCCTCAGCGCGTCTCTGGCCTCGTACCACCGCCTCTCTGCCTTGGCTGCCTCAATTTCCCACTGCGGGCGGCGATACTCCCCAGCCTGATGCCAAGGTCCGGCCCCGTCCAGAACTTCCTCCCAAGTCCACTTCTCCCGCCAGTCCAACTCGAACGCCGTCTGCTCCCTCCTCTGCTGCTTGGTCCTTGAGTGGTGGGTGATTCTGTCACATGTATCTTCGTCTTTTGACGATATAACGAAATCGTCGTCGGAAAAGGATGACCAATACACAGCAGAGTCGATATAGTTCATCTTGAACATTTAATTAAATCAACACGAATACAAAAAACAACAAACAAGAAAACGAACGATAAACTGACAGTCTGCAAAGCATAGGCTCAACACAGAACCTTCCTCGTCCTCGTCCTTGTCCTCCCCGTCCTCCTCCTCTTACTCTCACTCCTCTGGCTCTGCCTCTGTTTCCAATGTTGGCATCCATTGCTCCAAAACAGAAGAGCTCACCTGTTGCCCTTTTATGCTAAAGCTCTGATTGCTAATTGTAAAACTGTGTGACGGGTGTTTGCCCATGTGATGAGTCAGAGATTTTCTGCATGAAAATTGTGCCAAATGCAAAGAATTGTGTGTAGTGTTTTGAAAAAAGTGTGTTTTAGAACTGCAATTTGAGTGTAAAGCAGGAATTGTGCTTGTAGTTTAGCAGAATTGGTTCAGGGGGTTGGTGCATGAGTTACATGTTGTGGTCATTGTGTCTCAAGTACCAGTATTTGTGTGTAAACAATTGAGAAAAACTATAAGTTGTGTCATTTTGAACAGGTGATTTGAGTTCAATGAACAAATGATCTTATCTTTATGTGTATTGTATCCAAGCAATTGGAAAAAGTGTTAAGAGTTTTGAAAAATTTGCATTTTGATCATTGGTTGTGAGTTTGGTATCTAGAGTTTTGAAAAATAACATCAAGATTTGAAATTAGCGCCAAAGTGATTGTAAAAAACTGTAAATCATTCTCTCTATTCTTATTCTGACATTTCACGTTCTTAAAATAAAGTGGTGATCTTAACTGACCTAAAACAGTGAATTCTTACTAGGATTAAATGTCAGGAATTGTGAAAAACTGAGTTTAAATGTATTTGGCTAAGGTGTATGTAAACTTCTGACTTCAACTGTACATCATGTGGCATTCAGGACCCAGTCACTAATGAAAGTTTCAATTTATTACAAAGCATTATCTGTTTGTGTTTGTTTGTGTGTGTGCGTGTGTTCGTTTGTGCGTGAAGGTGTGTTTATGTGTGTGTGTGCGTGCGTGCGCGTGTGTGTGTGTGCGGCTGAGGATTTAGTGCTGGGCTGTGTGTGGAAGAGGGTGTGTGGGAGAGGGTATGTGGGAGCTCTGGTGTGTTTGTGACAGAGCAGAATTGAGGGCACTTGAGGGAATCTGTTTCTAACTACAAGCAGGAGGTCTCTCTTTCCCTCTTTTTCTTTCTTTCTCCCCCTCCCTCCCTCTCTTACTCTGTCACTCATCTTTTTCTTTCGTTCGTACATTTCCCCTTCCATTGCTTTTTTTTGTAATGCATGTCCATCTCTCTTTTCTTTTCTTTTCCCCACTTCTCTCCCCTTTTCCTCCCTTGTCTCCCTTCCCTTCTCCTCCCTCTCCCCTCCCTCTCAGGGCTTCTGACATAAAAACACACTTCAGAGAGTGGGGCATTTTCCATGATGAAACATTAATGATGTACACAGTTATTTTTTCCAAGAAAGAAAGAAAGAAAGATAATACATACTACATACATCATGTGGCAATCAGGACCCAGTCACTAATGAAAGTTTCCCTTTATTACAAAGCATTACGAAACGGGTTGTTTGGATTCTGTTTGTGTTTGTGTATGTGTGTGTGCGTTTGTTTGTGCGTGCATGTGTGTTTATATGTTTGCGTGTGTGTGTGTTTGTGTGTGCGCGTGCATGTGTGTTTATATGTTTGCGTGTGTGTGTGTTTGTGTGTGCGCATGCATGTGTGTGTGTGTGTGTGTGTGTGCGGCTGAGGGGAATAGTGCTGGGCTGTGTGTGGAAGAGGGTGTGTGGGAGCGGTGGTGTGTTTGTGACAGAGCAGAAATGAGGGCACTTGAGGGAATCTGTTTCTAACTACAAGCAGCAAGTCTCTCTCTCCCTCTCTCTTTCTTTCTCCCCCTCCCTCCCTAGCTTACTCTGTCACTCCCATCTTTCTCTTCCGTTCACACATTTTTCCCTTCCATTGCCTTTTTTTGTACTGCATGTCCATTTCCCCTCTTCTCCCACTTTTTCCTCCCGTCTCCCTTCTCTTCTCCTCCCTGGTTAAAGATTAATGATGTACACAGTTATTTATTCCAAGAAAGAAAGAAAGATAGATAATCCATATCAATCGGGACCCAGTCACTAATGAAAGTTTCCATTTATTACAAAGCATTATAAAACGGGATGTTTGGATTCTGGATGATGATTGGTTGAAAGCAGGGAGTTATAGCACCACAATCCCTGCATGCCACGGGTAATGCCTGTTAACAGTTCCATTAGATTTATCAATGTGGATCAACTGTCCCACAGCCCAGCCAATCAATGTATAAAATTCATTCATAATATATATTATAATGGATATAAATGACAGGTAACGTTAGCCTAGCTACCCTCAATAGCTATCAAATAAAATAAAATACTTATTTACAAGCCCTAAACCAACAATGTTGTTTTAAGAAAAATAATAGTTAATAAAAAAAAAGTAAAACCAAAGAGAAACATTCAAATTAAAATAACGAGACTATATACGGGGTACCGGTACTAAGTCAATGTACGGGGGTACAAATTAATCAAGGTTATTGTGGTAATATGTACATGTAGGTAAGGGTAAAGTGACAATGCACAGATAAAAAACAGATTAGCTGTTTGATTAGATGTTCAGCAGTCTTATGGCTTGGGGGTAAAAACTATTAAGAAGCCTTTTGGACTTAGACAATGTGCTCCAGTACCGCTTGCTGTGCCGTAGCAGAGAGAACAGTCAATGAATAGGGTGGCTGGAGTCTTTGGCCATTTCTAGGGCCTTCCTCTGACACTGCCTGGTATAGAGGTCCTGGATGGCAGGAAGCTTGGCCCCAGTGATGTACTGGGCAGTACGCACTACCCTCTGTAGCGCCTTGCGGTCAGAAGCCGTGAAGTTGCCATACCAGGCGTTGATTCAACCAGCCATCTTGCTTTTGATGGTGAAGCTGTAGAAGTCTTTGAGGATCTTAGAACACATGCCAAGTCTTTTCAGTCTCCTGAGGGGAAATAGGCGTTGTTGTGCCCTCTTCACGACTGTCTGGGTGTGTTTGGACCATGATAGTTTGTTGGTGATGTGGACACCAAGGAACTTGAAGCTCTCAACGTAATCCACTACAGCCGCGTCAATGAGAATGGGGGTGTGCTCGGCCCTCCTTTTCCTGTAGTCCACAATCTTCTCCTTTGTCTTGATCACGTCAGGTCTCTGACCTCCTCCCTATAGACTGTCTCATCGTTGTCGGTGATCAGGCCTACCACCGTTGTGTCGTCGGCAAACTTAATGATGGTGTTGGAGTCGTGCTTGGCCACGCAGTCATGCGTGAACAGGGAGCAAAGCAGGGGACTAAGCATGCACCCCTGAGGGGCCCCCGTGTTAAGGATCTGCGTGGCAGATGTGTTGTTACCTACCCTTACCACCTGGGGGCGGCCAGTCAGGAAGTCCAGGATCCAGTTGCAGAGGGAGGTGTTTAGTTCCAGGATCCTTAGCTTAGTGAGGAGCTTTCAGGACACTATGGTGTTGAACGCTGAGCTATAGTCAATGAACAGCATTCTCACGTAGGTGTTCCTTTTGTCCAGGTGGGAAAGAGCAGTGTGGAGTGCAATAGATATTGCGTCATCTGTGGATCTGTTGGGGCGCTATGCAAATGTGGGTAGGTCTAGGGTTTCTGGGATAATTGCGTTGATGTGAGCCATGACCAGCCTTTCAAAGCACTTCATCACTACAGACGTGAGTGCTACGGATCGGTAGTCATTTAGACAGGTTACCTTGGTGTTCTTGGGCACAGGGACTATGGTGGTCTGCTTGAAACATGTAGGTATTGCAGACTTGGTCAGGGACAGTTTGAAAATGTCAGTGAAGACACTTAGATGGTAGTTGGTCAGGGCCAGTGGTGTAAAGTACTTTAATAAAAATACTTTAAAGTACTACTTAAGTAGTGTAATGGGTATCTGTATTTTTGACTACTTTTACTTTTACTTCACTACATTCCTAAAGAAAATATTGTATTTTTACTCAATACATTTTCCCTGACAACCCAAAGTACTTGTTACATTTTGAGTGCTGAGCAGTACAGGAAAATTGTTACATTTATGAAGAGAACAAGTGGTCGTCCCTACTGCCTATGATCTGGCGGACTCACTAAACACAAAATACATATTTTGTAAGTAATGTTGAAGTGTGTCCCTGGCTATCCATACATTTTAAATACAAGGAATTTGAAATTATTTATAATTTTACTTTTACTTTTGATTATTAAGTATATTTACAACCAAATACTTTTAGACTTTTTCGCAAGTAGTATTTTACTGGGTGACTCACTTTTCCTTAAATAACTTTCTGGGTGAGCATTTTCTTGTTTGGTTATGGCCTTATAGAGCTCGTTGAGTGCGATCTTAGTGCCAGCATCAGTTTGTGATGGTAAAAGACAGCTAAGAAAAATATAGATGGAAACTCTTTGTAAATAATGTTGTCTACAGCTTGTCATGAGATACTCTACCTCAGGCAAGCAAAACCTGGAGACTTCCTCAATACTAGATGCATGGAAAACCCCACTATATATTATCCATGTTGTCGTTCAGCCACGACTAGGTGAAATGTCCCATTGGTAGGATAGTCATGAACTGAGTTCATCCAGTTTATTCTCCAATGATCGCACGTTGGCCAATAGGACGGATGGTAGAGGCGGGTTACACACTTGCCAAACAATTCTCACAAGGCACCCGGACATGCATCCCCTGTATCGGCGTATCTTCTTCATGCGAATGACGGTGTCACGTCCTGACCATAGTAAGTTGTTATTTTCTATGGTAGAGTAGGTCAGGGCATGACAGGGGGTGTTTGTCTGTTTTTGTATTTCTGTGTTCAGTTTCTAGTTTTGTATTTCTATGTTGGTGTTGTTTGGGTTGATCTCCAATTGGAGGCAGCTGATCCTCGTTACCTCTAATTGGAGGTCATATTTATGTTGATGTTTGTCCCACCTGTGTTTGTGGGTGATTATCTTTTGAGTAGTGTGTTTTCCTCTCTGCGTCACAGTTTGTTGTTTTTTGTGTTTCAAGCATTTAGTGTATTGATTGCATTTAGTTTCACGGAATAAATAAATATGTGGAACTACGAACACGCTGCATTTTGGTCTGATCCTTCAGACAGCCGTGACAGACGGGAACTTGGGCCTGTTCTAGGAGCAGCAGTAAATCCTTTGCGTCCGATTCGTTAAAGAAAAAAATCTTCGTCCAGTTCGCGGTGAGTAATCACTGTTCTGATACCCAGAAGCTCTTTTCAGTCATAAGAGACGGTGGCAGAATCATCATATACGAAATAAAGTATTCAGACTCCTTGACTTTTTCCACATTTTGTTACGTTACAGCCTTATTCTAAAATTGATTAAATAAAATAAAAAATCCTCAGCAATCTGAACACAATAATGACAAAGCAAAAACTGTCTTTCAGAAATGTCTGCACATTTATAAAACATTAATAAAATAAGTACCTTATTTACATAAGTATTCAGACCCTTTGCAATGAGACTCGAAATTGAGCTCAGGTGCATCTTGTTTCCATTGATCATCCTTGAGATGTTTCTACAACTTTATTGGAGTCCACCTGTGGTAAATTAAATTGATTAGACATGATTTGGAAAGGCACACACCACGTACCAAAACATTTCTGCAGCATTCAAGGTCCCCAGGAACACAGTGGCCTCCATAATTCTTTATTTATTTTTCTCTCCAGTTTCGTGATCTCCAATTGGTAGTTACAGTCTTGTCCCTTCGATGCAACTCCCCTACACGACCCTGCCAAGCCGCACTGCTTCTTGACACACTCCTCGCGTAACCCGGAAGCCAGCCGCACCAATGTGTCGGAGGAAACACCGTCCAGTTGGCGACCGAAGTCAGCTTGCAGGCCTCCATCATTCTTAAATGGAAGAAGTTTTGAACCACCAAGACTCTTCCTAGAGCTGGCGGCACGGCCAAACTTAGCAACCAGGGGAGAAGGGCCTTGGTCAGGGATGTGACCAAGAACCGATGGTCACTCTGACAGAGCTCTAGAGTTCCTCTGTGGAGATGGGAGAACCTTCCAGAAGGACAATCATCTATGCAGCACTCCACCAATCAGGCCTTTATGGTAGAGTGGCCAGACGGAAGCCACTACTCAGTAAAAGGCACATGACAGCACGCTTGGAGTTTAAATATCAAATTTCGAGGTGGTTCCAAACGTCAAATTTCAAGTTTAGTCATTAACTCCATATTTTTAAGGTTAGGGATAAGTTCAGGGATCAACTCCAAATTCATAAGGTTAAGGTAAGGGTTAAGGCTTGGGATATGCATAAAACAAAAGTAACTTTATATTGCTGGATTCAAACTTGCAACCTTTGGAATCAGATGCTTACGCCCATCTGCCAATGCCGTCCACAACATCCTAAAAAAACCAAAACCTACTTCAAGGTAATAGCGAACACTGTTGCCCCTAGTGGAGAGTTTTCACATCTTCTCTGACAGCCTCAGACAGGATGGATGTCAAATACTGACCTTTATCACGGGTGACCTTGCTGGTACATAAACCCAGGATTTCTAATGCTATGTATTGGACCAGTCAGTGGTTTCGGCGATATTGGCACATCCCAGAAGAAGCAGTCCTCCGTAGAATTCTACAGTATTTCAATTTAATGTTTCAAGGACAACATTACAGTAACATTAGAACATTTTAATAAATTATTCTTTAAGGAAAATGTGGGGGAGTGCCAAGATGGAGGTGCGGTGGCTTCAAAAGAGCACCCCTGGTCTGCCATCTAGTGTATATATAAATAATTGGTCATAACATGAGAATAAAATCCTTTCCTGCTGTCAAATGACCAAAGCACCCTCTAGTGACCTCATGAGTGGAATGTTTTAAATATTTTTTAATTAATAAACATTTCAACTCTATGTCTGGCATGGTACAGGTGTCTTCTTTTTTTAAATACTTTTTTTAAGATTACCAAGCAACACTCAGTGTGACCCTGATTTTGCCCACTGTGGTAATATTAACAACCAGCCTGTTTGGTTAGCAACTTAAGAAGCTCAGAAATAACAAATTATTTTTGCCCGGGCTCTATCGTCTGGTGGAAGGATGAAATAAAACGAATGTACTAGGTAAAATAACGTTTTTAAGTAAAACATGTCGTTAATCTTTTTTAAACATGTTGGCAACCGTTTTATAAAAGCAATAAGCTCCTCGAACCTTTTATCATTTTATAAAATAAATAAGGCCCTAGACCTGGGAATTACCCTTGCCTTCGCCTCGGACCTAAGAACAGCCCTTGGTCTGGAGTTATCACATGACAATCCCTGGGTTCTCATGCCTTATTGCTGAACTTAAATATACCTTTAGCTAACAGCCAACTGCACACTAACAGGCTGACCACACCACTTACGTTTAGCGTGCAAGCGTTGCAAAATAAATGTACACATACATGTTATTCAATCATTGCATCCACACCGCTCATGCACGTCAACAAGCAACTATGTAGCCAGCCGCTAAAATATAACTTGGTTCTATTTGTGATGCGTGATACGTTGCAAGTCCCGCCTTTCCCTTCTCATCATTGGTTTTTAGGAGCATATACTCACATGTGTGATTGGAAGATGAACTGAGGTCCACACTCCAGTCCAGTTGGTGGTGGTAATGCACCTTAAAGTTGGTTGCCAACCGCCATATAAAGTCCAAAAAACAAGAAGAAGCCTGAAGGAGGAGAGATTACTAGAAACAATCTCGGTTTACCCTTTTATCTGTGGATTAAATGTCGGAGTAGAGGACCTTGTGCATTTCAGGTAAAATATCAACCCAATGTTTATATCCCAGGAAAATTAGCTGGCAACAACAAGATAGCTAGCTAAATTGCCATAAATGTTTAATGCTTTTCGACCTGTCCCCAAAATAATATAGTTAGTTCAGAGTTCGTTTTGATATTTCAACCTGCGTGTCCTGATCTCGTCTGGTGTGGGTGGACAAAATCAACATGCACACGATGGCGCACGTGCACGCACTGTGTAGTCAGCATGTAAGGTGTTGATTTATCATAAGGCACTTTGAAACCTACCACCAGCTAATGTTTTGATTTATCACACATAGTAATACATCTACTATCAATCCCACATTGAGCTGCAGATTAGTTGTAGAGGCCTCGGTTTCAGATTGGTTGTACTGTATATTGGTTGTAGAGAGGTCTCAGGTTGGTTGTAGTAACTGGTTGGTATAACACAGACAGCTGTAGACAAATACAGTGTAATGTATGACTGTGGTGTGACCTGGACAACATCAACAGGACATTCCCATTAGTCTACTGAGCACTTTGAATACAGTGTTGATTGATATGACAACGAATGAAAAGGGCAGGGAGGCGTTCATAGAATTAGGAATTAAAATACTAATAGGATCTCATTGGAGGTGTTATTGTGACAGGGTAGGAACCAAAGTGTTGGTCAGTGTATAATCTTTGGCTACATAAATGTTTTCTCTTACTTCATGTAATAGCTAACATATTCATGTTTCACCTATTCCTCTCTAATTTAGAAGATACTGTTGCACAAACAACATGCTGATTTAGGCATACACCAGCCCTGGTATCAGGCTGTATTAGCTAGCTATGTTTGCTCTGATTCAGTAAGATACACAAACTAATAGTATAATTATAGAGAGCTTGTGGATTTCTATTAAGAAGCCAAGTGGAAGCAACATCATTGTCATCAACATATTGCTGAATCTTGACCATGACAATGGAGACTGAAGAGTGAACAGTCTGCAAATTATCTCGTGGTTGAGCAACAACAACTGCGGTCCTTAAGTGACAGAGGGTAGAGATTGTTGAGAGAAATGGAGAGATACGACTCAGGCAGCAGAGTAAACTATAAAAAGGGAGTGACATCACATTTAACAAACCAAACATTTAAACACTGTTATAGAAGGAAAAGTAAAAACCAAAACCAGTCCATGCATCAATACCGGTATATAGTAAAATATTGTATACTGCCCAGCCCCAAAGTCTACTGAGCTATATATCTACACCAACATAGTCTACTGAGCTATACCTCTACCCCCTCATAGTCTAGTGAGCTGTATCTCTACCCCCTCATAGTCTAGTGAGCTATATCTCTACCCCCACATAGTCTAGTGAGCTGTATCTCTACCCCCACATAGTCTAGTGAGCTGTATCTCTACCCCCACATAGTCTAGTGAGCTGTATCTCTACCCCCACATAGTCTAGTGAGCTGTATCTCTACCCCCACATAGTCTAGTGAGCTGTATCTCTACCCCCACATAGTCTAGTGAGCTGTATCTCTACCCCCACATAGTCTACTGAGCTATACCTCTACCCCCTCATAGTCTAGTGAGCTATATCTCTACCCCCACATAGTCTAGTGAGCTGTATCTCTACCCCCACATAGTCTAGTGAGCTGTATCTCTACCCCCACATAGTCTAGTGAGCTGTATCTCTACCCCCACATAGTCTAGTGAGCTGTATCTCTACCCCCACATAGTCTAGTGAGCTGTATCTCTACCCCCACATAGTCTAGTGAGCTGTATCTCTACCCCCACATAGTCTAGTGAGCTATATCTCTACCCCCACATAGTCTAGTGAGCTATATCTCTACCCCCACATAGTCTAGTGAGCTATACCTCTACCCCCACATAGAGTATAGTGAGCTGTATCTCTACCCCCACATAGAGTCTAGTGAGCTGTATCTCTACGCCACAGATAGAGTCTAGTGAGCTGTATCTCTACCCCCACATAGAGTCTAGTGAGCTGTATCTCTACCCCCACATAGTCTAGTGAGCTGTATCTCTACCCCCACATAGAGTCTAGTGAGCTGTATCTCTACCCCCACATAGAGTCTAGTGAGCTGTATCTCTACCCCCACATATAGTCTAGTGAGCTGTATCTCTACCCCCACATAGTCTAGTGAGCTATATCTCTACCCCCACATAGTCTAGTGAGCTATATCTCTACCCCCACATAGAGTATAGTGAGCTGTATCTCTGCCCCCACATAGAGTCTAGTGAGCTGTATCTTTACCCCCACATAGAGTATAGTGAGCTGTATCTCTACCCCCACATAGAGCCTAGTGAGCTGTATCTCTACCCCCACATAGAGTCTAGTGAGCTGTATTTCTACCCCCACATAGTGTTATTACCCACATGGCCACACTGAACATTACTAATATCACCCCAGAGAACACTCGCACATGTTGGCTGTCAGTATTTCAGGAAAAACACTATTTGACAAAAACATTTAACCTGTTATGGATAGGGGGCCGTATTTTCACGGCCGGATAAAAAACGTACCCGATTTAATCTGATTATTACTCCTGCCCAGAAACTAGAATATGCATATAATTATTAGCTTTGGATAGAAAACACTCCAAAGTTTCTAAAACTGTTTGAATGGTGTCTGTGAGTATAACAGAACTCATTTGGCAGGCCAAAACCTGAGAAGATTCCAAAAAGGAAGCGCCCTCTCTGACCATTTTTTGCCCTTCTTGATTATCTCTATCCATTACAGGGGATCTCTGCTGTTACGTGACACTTCCTACGGCTCCCATGGGCTCTCAGAAGGCGGCAAAAAGCTGAATGACGCAATTCCAAGCCCTGGCTGAAACACACGAGCGCTTTTGCTAAGTGGTCGATCAGCGGACAAAGGGACTCATGCTCGTGCACGAGACGACACCATGTTTTTATTCTATCGTCTCTGAACGGATTCAACGACTCCCGCTCGGAATATTATCGCTTTTTTACGAGAAAATTAGCATAAAAATTTTAAACAGCGGTTGACATGCTTCGAAGTACGGTAATGGAATATTTAGAATTTTTTTGTCACGAAATGTGTCGTGCGCGTGACCCTTATTTACCATTCGGATAGTGTCTTGAACGCACGAACAAAACGCCGCTGTTGGAACATAACTATGGATTATTTTGGACCAAACCAACATTTGTTATTGAAGTAGAAGTCCTGGGAGTGCATTCTGACGAAGAACACCAAAGGTAATCAAACTTTTCTAATAGTAAATCGGAGTTTGGTGAAGGCTAAACTTGCTGGGTGTCAAAATAGCTAGCCCTGTGATGCCGGGCTATCTACTGAGAATATTGTAAAATGTGCTTTCACCGAAAAGCTATTTTAAAATCGGACATATCGAGTGCATAGAGGAGTTCTGTATCTATAATTCTTAAAATAATTGTTATGTTTTTTGTGAACGTTTATCGTGAGTAATTTAGTAAATTCACCGGAGGTTTGCGGGGGGTATGCTAGTCCTGAACGTCACATGCTAATGTAAAAAAGCTGGTTTTTGATATAAATATGAACTTGATTGAACAAAACATGCATGCATTGTATAACATAATGTCCTAGGGTTGTCATCTGATGAAGATCATCAAAGGTTAGTGCTGCATTTAGCTGTGGTTTTGTTTTTTGTGACATTATATGCTAGCTTGAAAAATGGGTGTCTGATTATTTCTGGCTGGGTACTCTGCTGACATAATCTAATGTTTTGCTTTCGCTGTAAAGCCTTTTTGAAATCGGACAGTGTGGTTAGATTAACAAGAGTCTTGTCTTTAAAATGCTGTAAAATAGTCATATGTTTGAAAAATTGAAGTTTTCGGATTTTAGAGGAGTTTGTATTTCGCGCCACGCCCATCATTGGATATTGGAGCAGGTGTTCCGCTAGCGGAACGTCTAGATGTAAGAGGATTTATTAAGGGAAAAATAGTCTTGCTCAGGAGTCCAACAATCTGGAGCCCTGTCCTCCCATCTAATGTCTTTGTCATCCCTCCTGATATACGAGACCAATGTTTATACATAGTGGCTACTTTTTTCTAGTTCATCTGTGTGAATGTTTTTCTTGGACTCGAGTAAACAGATATTCCATCCATCTTTCCAGCCATAAGTGTGGAGGGAATGTGTCAATACTGCCTCTGTCCAACCACATTGGTCTGTGGGGAGAGACAGAGACAGAGAGGGAGACAGAGAAAGACAGAGAGGGAGACCGAGAGACAGAGGAGGAAAAATACAACGGAAGAGTGTAGGGACTGAGGCGCCCAGAATTACAGTGTTACAGACACTCATCTCAACAGTTCCTTAGAGACTACTTCATTACTGGCTCTCCCTCACACACACTCTCCCTGTCCCTCCCTCTCTCACACACTCTCCCTGTCCCTCCCTCCCTCCCTCCCTCCACCTGACTGTCGCTTATTCACAAGTTTCACAATACATTTCCCATAATTATGCATAATTACTTTCCCTTTTCTCTTTCCCTCTCTCTCTCTCTCACACACACACACACACACACACACACACACACACACACACACACACACACACACACACACACACACACGCGGGTGGTCAGCTGGTGGGGGCGATGGGTGTGGTTGGGTTTATTGGGTAAGGAGAGAGTGTGAGAAGGAATTGTGTGTGTGTGTGTGTGTGCGTGTGTGTGTGTGTGTGTGTGTGTGTGTGTGTGTGTGTGTGTGTGTGGGTGTGTGTGTGTGTGTGTGTGTGTGTGTGTGTGTGTGTGTGTGTGTGTGTGTGTGTGTGTGTGTGTGTGTTAGAGATGATGTGTTAGAGAGGTTTAGGTTTGAGAGAAACAATTTTGGTACCAGGTAATGGTGACAGTAAAGGTGACAGTATAATCTCAAAAGGTGGTTTACTTTCAGTAAACTTTTGGGTTACTTTCCCCTTAAAAGTCATTAGAAGATGACAAAAAGGATCCATTAAATGCATTTGGTGTATCATCATAGTGGTCTCTGACTTGTGGTCAGACTCGCTCAGGTGGAACAAACGTAATCTTTTTTCAATGCTGAAATGAATGTAATTGAGCAAGGTGTCGTAATGTATTTTTTCCACAAACATCCTTTATTTAAAAGTAAGCCAAGAAGTAATCATCTAGTTTTTCAAAAGTATCTGTAATCTGATTAAAATATGTTTGCTGGTAATGTAACCGATTACAGTTACCATTTTTGTAATCAGTTTACATGTAATCGATAACTCCCACCCCTGGCAGTCAAAATAACACCCCTCAGACAAAAATTTGGCAAATATTGCATTGCATAATACTGGGCTGTTAGTTGACAATGACCTAATGGTTGTTGCAGTGGTTTGAAGTTCTTCACCAGAGCCTACAGGAAAACAGACATCCAGACAGTCATTATTGTGCTATTTTTACTCCAGTGTCATGTTCATATTCCCCACAGTTTTCCATTGTGAGATATATAGTCTAGCTCTGTTTGCCTAACTTGTTCAAGCACCCAGGCATTACACAGCAAAAACACTGGGCTGGCTATTTATACAATAATTAAAATGACCTCATGGTTATTGTGGTTTGCAGTAATTAACCAGTGTCTACACTGAGACTGGCTGGTCATAATAGTGTATGGAGAAAAGTCTCTGTTTTCCACTGTGAGATGGCTCTGTGATCTAGTTCTGCTTGACTGGCCCAGTCAAGGTCAGTTCCCCCAGCCAGACCATTTGGTCGTTGGCTCTTCAGCATAGGCACTGCCCGAGTGGCCACACAGTCTAAGCACGGTTGGCAGTGCTGATTCATAGAAAACATTTTGTTGGATGCAAGCTAGTGTGGGGAAGAGGGTGTGAGGGAGAATGTGTGATGGGTAAGTGTAACCGATGTGAAATGGCTAGTTAGTTAGCGGTGGTGCGCGCTAATAGCGTTTCAATCGGTGACATCACTCGCTCTGAGACTTGAAGTAGGGTTGTGGCGCGATGGGTAACGATGCTTCGTGGGGTGTCAGTTGTTGATGTGTGCAAGGGTCCCTGGTTCGAGCCCGGGTTGGGGCGAAGAGAGGGACGGAACCTACACTGTTACACAAGAGAGAACACAATCAACAGAGAGATATGAAATCTGAGCCAAAGCACCCGCTCTCTCTCTCTCTCTCTCTCTGGTAGCTCCCTAGGCTTTTGGAGTTGAGATCTAGACCCCCTGAGCACAGACGTCAATTCAACATCTTTTCCACGTTGGTTCAATGTAATTTAATTGAAGTGACGTGGAAACAACATTGATTCAACCAGTGTGTACCCAGTGGGGACCCTGCTGCATGTCTGCATGTGGGGATGGGATGTTTCCTCTCTGTCATGGTGAATATAATGAGGAGACACATCACGATGTCTGCTATAAGATGCTATTAGATGCTGTGTATGCTAAGACTTCACTGTCTCCCTTATTCACTCTCTCTTTATTTCTCTTAAGTCTAATGTATTTATTTCCCAGGGTATATCAGAAACCGTAGGAATTACTGCGGTCTTTTATTGTAAATGTTCAATGCTCTCTCTCCCTCTGTTCTCTTTATAGAGATGTTGGAGTCCAATAACTTGGTGGCATTTGAGGGCCTGGCCAATAGCTCAGCTTACCACACGTTCCTATTGGATGAGGAGAAGGGTCGTCTGGTTGTGGGAGCCAAGGACCACATATTCTCCTTCAACCTGCTCAACATCAGCAGAGACCTGGCACAGGTACTGTACGCCTTATAATACATCATAACCTGGTCAATTCAGCAGTAATTTGGCACAGGTACTGTACTGAACATATAATACACATATAAACTATTTATAATGCATTATAACCTAGTTAACATCAGCAGATCCCTGGCACAGGTACTGTACACCTTATAATACATTAATAACTATCTATGATACATTACAACCAAGTCAACATCAGCAACGTCCTTGCAACGGTAACAGTTACATTTGGTCAATATCAACACACTTTTACATACAATACAGTACGAACAAATATGAAAATGTATAAACTCACTACTGTAAGTCGCTCTGTATAAAGCTAAATTACTAAAATGTTAAATGGCGCTGACGGACAGGGCTGCCGTGTTTCTAGCTCCTAGGAAACTTTGCAGTATTTATTTTATGTAGTATTTCTTACATTATTAGCCCAGGAAATGTTTTGTGTTTTTACGTACAGCCGGGAAGAAATTTTGGAAATCAGAGTGGCGGTAACTCACAAGCATTATGACCAGGAATTTGACTTTCCCGAATCGGAACCTTTGTTCGTACCCTTCAGGGCAATTGAACTGATTCCAGAGGCAGTTCCAAAACACCGCAGGTGGAAAAAAGGTACTCGGAGTGGACTTTTAGTCCGACTCAGGAGGCGCGCACACCACCCACCGCTTCTGATTATGTTACTTGCTATTGTTCAGTCTCTGGATAACAAAGTTGACGAGCTCAGGGCGCGGATTACCTTAGAGAGATATCAGGGATTGTAACATACTCTGTTTCTCGGAAGCATGGCTCTCTCAGGATATACTGTCTGAGTCCGTTCAGCCAGTTGGGTTCTCAGTTCATTGCGCATACAGGAATAAATATCTCTCTGGGAAGAAGAAGGGTGGTGGTGTATTTTTTATGATTACTACTTATGGTGTGATTGTGATAACATACAGGAACTCAAGTCCTTTTGTTTACCCAACCTAGAACACCTCACAATCAAATGCCGGCTATATTACCTCCCTAGAGAATTATCTTCGGTTATAGTCACAGCCGTGTATATTCCCCCTCAAGCCGATACCACGACGGCCTCAAAGAACTTCACAAAACTTTATGCACACTGGAAACCACATATCCTGAGGCTGCATTTATTGTAGCTGTGGATTTTAACAAAGCAAATTTGAGGAAAACGTTACCGCGGTTCTTTCAACACACTGACTGTAGTACTCTCGCTGCTAAAACACTCGACCACTACTACTCCAACTTCCGGGATGCCTGCTCCGTTCCTCTAGGCAAAATCTGAAACAGGAAGTATCCATGCTAAGGTCTATTCAACGCTGGTCTGACCAATCGGAATCCATGCTTCAAGACTGTTTTGATCACGCGAACTGGGATATGTTCCAAGAACAACATAGACGAATACACTGATACAGTGACTGAGTTTATCAGGCAGGGAATAGGAGATGTTGTACCCACTGTGACTACTAAAACCTACCCTAACCAGAAACCGTGGATAGATGGCAGCATGCGAACCATTGCATTTAACCATGGCAAGATGATTGGGTATATGGTTGAATACAAACAGTGTAGTTATTCCCTCCGTAAGGCAAACGTCAGTATAGAGACAAAGTGGAATTGCAATTCAACGGCTCAGACACGAGACGTATGTGGCAGGGTCAATGGTGTTCCTATACCCAAGAAGGCAAAGATAACTGAACTAAATGACTATCGCCCCACAGCACTCACTTCTGTCAAGTGCTTTGAGAGACTAGTCAAGGATTATATCACCTCTACCTTACCTGACACCTTAGACCCACTTCAATTTGCTTACGTCCCCAATAGATCCACAGATGATGCAATCACCATTGCACTGCACACCGCCCTATCCCATTGGGACAAGAGGAATACCTATGTAAGAATGCTGTTCATTGACTATAGCTCAGCATTCAACAACATACCCTCCAAGACCAGTACCCTCCAAGCTCATCATTAAGCTCGAGGCCCTGGGTCTGAACCCCGCCCTGTGCAACTGGGTCCTGGACTTCCTGACAGGCTGCCCCCAGGTGATAAAGGTAGGAAACAACACCGCCACTTTGCTGATCCTCAACACTGGTGCCCCACAAGGATGCATGTTCAGCCCCCTCCTGTACTCCCTGTTCACCCATGACTGCGTGGCCACGCACGCCTCCAACTCAATCATCAAGTTTGCAGACGACACAACAGTAGCAGGCCTGACTACCAACAATGACAAGACAGCCTACAGGGAGGAAGTGAGGGCCCTGGGAGTGTGGTGCCAGGAAAATAACCTCCCACCCAATGTCAACAAACCTAAGGAGCTGATCGTGGACTACAGGAAACAGCAGAAGGAGCGCCCCCCTTTCCACATCAACGGGACCGCAGTGGAGAAGGTGGAAAGCTTCAAGTTCCTCGGCGTACACATCATTGACAAACCAAAATGGTCCACCAACACAGACAATGTGATGTAGAAGGTGCAACAGAGCCTCAGCAGGCTGAAGAAATGTGGCTTCTTACCTAAAAGCCTCACAAACCTTTACAGATGCACAATTGAGAGCTTTCTGTCGGGCTGTATCACAGCCTAGTACGGCAACTGCACCACCCATGGCACCCAATGTCACAGGAAGGCCAAAGATCATAAAGGACAACAACCACCCAAGCCACTGACTGTTCACCCTGCTATCATCCGGACAGCGAGGTCAGTACAGGTGCATCAAAGCTGGGACTGAAATACAGTCTCCATCTCAAGGCCATCAGACTGTTAAATGGCCATAACTAACACATTAGAGGCTGCTGCCCTATATACATAAACTTGAAATCACTGGCCACTTTAATAATGGAACACTAGTCACTTTAATAATGTTTACATATTTTGCATTACTCATCTCATATGTATACACTGTATTCTATTCTATTCTACTGTATCTTAGTCTATGCCGCTCTGACATTGCTCGTCCATATATTTATATATTCTGAATTCCATTCCTTTACTTTAGATTGTGTGTTTTGTTAGATATTACTTGTTAGATATTGCTGCACTGTTGGAGCTAGAAACACAAGCATTTTGCTACTACCGCATTAACATCTACTAAACACGTGTATGTGACAAATACACTTTAATTTGATTTGATGTCAAATGTAAACACTCTTATACATACAAGTCTGTTTGCAGTCTGTCTGTCTGCATATCTTCCCCAACCCCTGTCAGTCTAAGCCAGTCTCAGCCAGGTATCCAGAGACTCTCTTTCTATAGAGAAATGACTTATGAATAATTCAGACCTAAGCTGTCGCACAGGATCTCACGCTGCGCCAGGCATGTTAGCCGCTCCCTGCACACCTGGATGAATAATAGAGTAAACGGAAACAAAATGGAGAACAAATCTCATTGTGACTCCTCTACCCCTACCACACACATATACACACGTGAACGTACATACTGTAGGTGCACGCAGACACACACATATATATCAACGCAATCTAAAAGATATGCCCCACCTCCTCCAAAAGTACATTTTTAGCGACGCTGCTGGCAGAAGCACCTCAGCTAATGTAAGGAATGTTAGCTGACCAGCTGCTTGGTCAAGATGTTAGGGTTAGAGACTGGTTAAAGTTAGTGTCTGATTTAATGTATCCATGTGTATTGTGTAGTGAAGTGTCCTTATCTCTCTGTGTCTGTGTAGATCCTGTGGCCTGCATCCACCTCCAGAAGAGATGAGTGTAAATGGGCAGGGAAGGACCTCATGGTGAGTAGCTACCTCATCTTATACATCACACATCTCTCGCTCACATAGTAATGCCTTTTACACTATCTCTCCCTCTTGGAGTACTGCCTTTTACACTATCTATCCCTCTTGGAGTATTGCCTTTTACACGGTCTCTCCCTCCCGGAGTACTGCCTTTTACACTGTCTCTCCCTCCCGGAGCACTGCCTTTTACACTCTCTCCCTCCCGGAGTACTGCCTTTTACACTATCTCTCCCTCCCGGAGTACTGCCTTTTACACTATCTCTCCCTCTTGGAGTACTGCCTTTTACACTATCGCTCCCTCTCGGAGTACTGCCTTTTACACTGTCTCTCCCTCTTGGAGTACTGCCTTTTACACTGTCTCTCCCTCTTAGAGTACTGCCTTTTACACTATCTCTCCCTCTTGGAGTACTGCCTTTTACACTGTCTCTCCCTCCCGGAGTACTGCCTTTTACACTGTCTCTCCCTCCCAGAGTACTGCCTTTTACACTATCCCTACCTCTTGGAGTACTGCCTTTTACACTATCGCTCCCTCTTGGAGTACTGCCTTTTACACTGTCTCTCCTTCTCGGAGTACTGCCTTTTACACTGTCTCTCCCTCTTGGAGTACTGCCTTTTACACTGTCTCTCCCTCCCGGAGTACTGCCTTTTACACTGTCTCTCCCTCCCGGAGTACTGCCTTTTACACTATCTCTCCCTCTTGGAGTACTGCCGTTTACACTATCTCTCCCTCCCGGAGTACTGCCTTTTATACTATCTCTCCCTCCCGGAGTACTGCCTTTACACTAGCTCTCCCTCCCGGAGTACTGCCTTTTACATTACAGTGTTGGTATAGTCTGTGTGTTGTCACATGGACAGAAATCTCTGAATCTGATCATAATCCGCTGGCCAAGTTAGAGACATCACATGACATTAGTCATCTAGAGTCCAACCATAGAGAAGTTGACCTAGCCACTTCGATACAGGGTTAACAGTGGACAGCCAATGGGCTTACAGTCACTACTTTCAACACAGGAGCAGTATCCTAACAGCTATGGCTTTGTCGAGACATGGGTATTTGTTAGTTGCAAATGCTGCACGGTTTCTGTCCACACAGTCATATGACATATCACAAGTTCATTTAGGTGTGTGTTTTCCTTAGTCTATGAAGAGTCATGTCGATACCAGTGGCACTTCAATACTGTGTGTCTTGCTTGCATGACTAGCTCAGCCATGTACTGTATATTTGTCCTGTATATCTGTCTCAATACAAGCAGTACACTGTGTAAACACCCAAAGAGACACAGTTGCATCTCTCTCCTTCTGACTTTCCTCTCAGATACAGCCTGGGGCCATGTGCTGCCTGCAATATAAGATCTTAGCTCCGCTGTATCTGCCTCACTGAGATCACAGGCACAGGGTCAGCTTCTGCTGAGTTTCTATAGGGCTGATTTTGAAGGGCCATTGGGTCTTTTGTGTGTATGTGCATGTGTTTTCTGTAAACATTCTGGCAGAGATGAGCGGGGAGCCCTGAAGGATGGGTCTTTGTGTTTGAAGGGCATAGGAGACAAGGAGGAGAGGAAGAAAGACCACAGATGCTCTTTGATAAACTGCAACAAAGACACTTGTGAACATGCCATGGGGAAGACAGTGAAAGAGAGAAGGAGAGAGAGAAAATTGCTAATTTACTGTACATCTATGAAGAAGGGAGGGTGATACACAGGGCCAGGAAAAATAATGTTGTGCCTAAAAGTTAGATTACGGGTCTTTACATCCAAGCTTCGCTAACTGTTACGAAACTTCCATCATACAAACTCTGTTGGTTCAGTGCATGGTTTGGCCAATGGGTTCACACTGTTCAACTTGATCTCACAAGAAACTTTAACACCAACCAAATCACACCAGCGTGAGAAACATTAACGTTATCTGATCATCAACCAGGTAAACCACCCTGAAATGACAGACAGCTCTTCAGATGACAACAAAGGCATATACAATCAACAGAGCTGCTTTCTGTTGGTGACCTACTAAAGGCAGAGAAACTTAGTCATGCATTATTTGTGGTTCTTTTTTCTCTTTTTCCATCAGTGTGATGACATTCATTTTCATATGAGATCAGGCCTGCTGCCTGCTCAGGCAAGTGCTGACAGATCACGGGGGAAACTGTCTTCGCAGCATGGAGACACACACACACACACACACACACACACACACACACACACACACACACTACACAGTAAGCTCAGACGAGGTTACAGTATGTGATACTCATAACATTTTGTTGTTGTGCGACGTTTGCTGGTTGGTTGCAACGCAGTTATGCATTGAAAGTCTTACTGTTGATGTCCATCATAAAATTCCTGGCTGTTTTAATACTCAGATGTCTCTGAGCCTTTCTGATCAGGAGTCCGGATTGGAGAGATCATGAGTACACGTGGGGAGAGGCAAAGGGAGAGAGAGGAGAAGGATGGAGTGAATAAAAGATAACTGAGAATTACAGATTACTGGTCTCAATCTGAACAGCGAGTTGTTGAGGTATTACACAGCACAACAGTCTGGATTATCTCTAAAACACCACAACCGTGACTCACTCAGCAGGCCTGGCCATGATGTCATTTGTACAGTAAAATCAATCAGGGCTGTTCCTTTTCCCAACACTGTTATTCATATGTTGATCAGGTAAATGCTAAATATTCCTGGAAAATTACCTATATATTCTACAGACAGGACAAGCCTTTAATTCTGATTACAGATGCCCTTAATTCCCTCAATTTAAATGTTTGTTTTTCTGCATAGCTCTATGTGATGTTGTGTTACGTTCAGAGAGGGTTAACCCTTTTCTTTGTCCTGTGGATCAGCTCTATAGGAGGGCCTGCTTCTGATGAACAAACTGGGTTTTGACCCAAATGGGCAAACTGGGTTTTGACCCAAATGGGCAAACTGGGTTTTGACCCAAATGGGCAGGACTGGGTTTTGACCCAAATGGGCAGGACTGGGTTTTGACCCAAATGGAAAGGACTGGGTTTTGACCCAACAGCTTTAGACAGCTTTATCCTCTATGTTAGTTGTTTACAGAAACTGTTTATCTCCTGGCAAACCCATGCCATATAAAATATCTCTCTTTCTCTATCTCCAGAGGGAATGCGCTAACTTCATCAAGGTGTTGCAGCCGTTTAACCAGACCCATCTGTATGTATGTGGAACCGGAGCCTTCCACCCTGTCTGCGCCTACTTGGAGGTGGGGAAGAAACTAGAGGTATACCAACCGGTAATACCCTATTCAGCCATCTGTCAGCTTACTGCAGTTATAGCTCTAGTATTCTACTATTTACTGACCAATATGAACCGTGGTAGAAGAAAAGGGAAAGGGGAATGGGGATGCCTAGTCAGTTGTACAACTGAATGCATTCAACTGAAATGTGTCTTCCGCATAGGACATGTCATGGTTCTGACTAATTCAAGTCTTGTATGAGCTACAGCTAGACTATAGTATTAAGAAAAACTCTTCACTGAAATGTGAGACTATGGTTTTGGGTTTCGATTTAAAATCATAAACCGTGGAGTGTGAGGTAATCTCTCGTAACGATTTGTTCATGGCCTTAGGAAAAATGTTTTTATTTATTCAGTAAATAAGGTGGAAAATTAAACAGAGTTTCATTGTTTAGAGGTTCCCCAATTCGCTGTGTGTGTGTGTGTGTGTGTGTGTGTGTGTGCGCGTGCGTGCGTGCGTGCGTGCGTATTCTATGTCTCAATGTTAGTGAGTCAGGCTTATAAATGTGTTTCCTATTCATTAGACTGCAGTCATTTTCAGAGAATTAGAGAGGGAGAATAGCTCTGAGAATAGCAGTCTCCTCTCTTTACTGCCCTGGCTGGGGCCCCTGGTTAAAGTGACTCTAGGAGAAAGTAAAACATCTAATTCTGAAAAAAGAGAGAGATGTTTTTTCAAGGACGCCAACATCATGCGTTGATATCAATAGGAAAATGCAATAAACTCTGAATTCGAAATGCTCTTTATTTTGACCTATTTTTCATGTAACAGGACAGTGTGTTCAGGCTGGAGCCCCTGATAGAGAACGGTCGAGGGAAGAGCCCTTATGACCCCAAGCTGCTCACAGCGTCCATGCTCATCGGTGAGTGACCCAAACAAACAAGCACACCCAACTTTTTTTTTAAGGCACTAATTTCACCCAGAACTATTCACCACATAAAGAGGGAGTTGTACCTCTTCTCTCATCTCCACTCATTCATTAAGCATACTTACAGCTGAGAGGAAGTGGGTGAATGACAGGGCTGGCTATATATAGTGTTCATCATTAGGAGTGCTCTACAGTGGACACCCACTAATTTCCAAGCCTATGTGTAGTGGACGCATGTGTGTGTCAGCTTCATTTCTTCACCATGTTCATCACCAGGACCAGTCATACTTTATGACATCACATCGCTCCAACCAATAGATTGTCATTTTCCATCACCCTTTATCTCCTCCTGTCTCTCTCTCTCTCTCCTCTTACCCCATCTCCTTGCTTCTCTTTCTCACATCTCCGCTTTCTCCTCTCTCTCTCTCTAGCCCTCTCTCTCTCTTACTCTCTCGCTCTCTTACCCTGTATCCCTCTCTCTCTTTCTCTCCCCTTTGTCTTTTCACCTTTATCCCTCCTCGCGCTCGCGCTCTCACTCTCTATCTTTCCTCTTACCCTGTCTCCTTCCTTCTCTTTCTCTCTTCTTCCTCCTGTCAGCCCTGTCTCCCTACTCCTCTCTCTCCTCGATCTCCTCCCACCCATGTCTCCCCTTCTCCTCTCTTTTTCTTAATCCCCCTCCCTCCTTTAACCTGTTACATCTAGGGGGCAGTATTTTCACGGCTGGATAAAAAACGTACCCGATTTAATCTGATTATTAGTCCTGCCCAGAAACTGGAATATGCATATAATTATTAGCTTTGGAGAGAAAACACTCCAAAGTTTCTGAAACTGTTTGAATGGTGTCTGTGAGTATAACAGAACTCCTATGGCAGGCAAAAACCTGAGATGCTTCTGTTCAGGAAGTACCCTGTCTGAACATTTCTTGCCCTTCTTGATTCTCTCTATCGTTTACAAAGGATCTCTGCTCTTACGTGACACTTCTCACGTCAACAATGGAGTCTCACAGCCCGGGAAAAACAGGAATGATGTCATTCAAAGCCCTGGCTGAAGCACACGAGAGCAAATGCTGAGTGGTCAGTCAATGGACTAAGCCTTAGGCGCGTGACACGCCCCGCCCCCGGCTTTTGGTTTTTTCCTCAGTTTACAGACAGGCAGATTCCCGGTCGGAATATTATCGCTTCTCTACGAGATAAATTGCATAAATATTGGTTTTAAACAGCGGTTGACATGCTTCGAAGTACGGTAATGGAATATTTCGAAATTTTTTGTCATATTTTGCGTCATGCTCGTGGCCGAGATTTAGCGTTGGGATAGTGTCTAGAACGCACGAACAAAACGTCGCTGTTTGGATATAACGATGGATTATTTGGGACCAAACCTACATTTGTTATTGAAGTAGAAGTCCTGGCAGTGTATTCTGATGAAGAACAAGCAAGGTAAGAACATTTTTCTTATAGGAAATGTGATTTTGGTGAAGGCTACACTGGGTGGGTGTCTAAATAGCTAGCCCTGTAACGCCGGGCTATGTACTTACATTATTGCAAAATGTGCTTCATCCGAAAAGCTATTTTAAAATCGGACATATCGAGTGCATAGAGGAGTTCTGTATCTATAATTCTTAAAATAATTGTTATGCTTTTTGTGAACGTTTATCGTGAGTAATTTAGTAAAATCACCGGAAGTGTTCGGTGGGAATGCTAGTTCTGAACGTCACATGCTAATGTAAAAAGCTGGTTTTTGATATAAATATGAACTTGATTGAACAGACATGCATGTATTGTATAACACAATGTCCTAGGTGTGTCATCTGATGAAGATCATCAAAGGTTAGTGCTGCATTTAGATATGGTTTGGGTTTATGTGACATGATATGCTAGCTTGAAAAATGGCTGTGTGATTATTCCTGGCTGGGTACTCTGCTGACATAATCTAATGTTTTGCTTTCGCTGTAAAGCCTTTTTGAAATCGGACAGTTTGGTTAGATAAAGGAGAGTCTTGTCTTTAAATAGCTGTAACATAGTCATATGTTTGAAAAGTGTAAGTTTTCGGATTTAGAGGAGTTTGAATTTCGCGCCCCGCCCATCATTGGATATTGGAGCAGACGTTCCGCTAGCGGAACGTGTAGATGTAAGAGGTTAATGCTCTCTTAATGCAACCACCTGGCCCTCTGAGTCTCTTCCTGTTAAATCTGACTTTCACACTTATTTGTTCTGGTTCATTATCTGGTAGATGAAGGTGTTCCTTGTGAGAACATATTCTACCTGTACTGTTAAGCCTGCAGGCACCATACTGTACCTGATAGACTAATACAGACACTTGACACCTGTACACGAAAGGTCATGAGACGCACACACACAGGTTACACAAACACTCACATGCGCACGCACAAAAACATATATTGCAGCATGCACACACACGTTCACACATACACCTGATATTGTCCTCCTCCCCTGTCCTCCAGATGGCGAGCTGTATTCTGGGACGTCAGCGGACTTCATGGGGCGGGATTTTGCCATCTTCCGTACGTTGGGACAGCATCACCCCATCAGAACTGAGCAACACGACTCCCGCTGGCTGAATGGTGAGATGGAAATAAAGAGCATTCTCAGTTCTCAGTTCAGTGAACTATGCTTGCATGATGAAAAACCTTGCTTGAGTACTGAAGACTTGTGTTAGCTCCCCAAGTTGATACCCAGGCTATAGCTCAGCAAGCTAACAGTCTGTTGGCATGCAGACCAGTCTGATGTAATGCAGTTCGTCTCAAATTGAGACAGAAAGTGTTTCAAAGACAGAAACTAAAAAGACAGACAGAAACTGAGACATCAAGTTTTTCACAGAGTAAGAGAACAAAGGAGACATACAGAGAAGACAGAGAAGCGTGAGAGGGAGGCCAAAAGAAGGAGGGAAAGGGAATAACAAAAATAGGCAGCATTAAGTTTAAATCCTCCATGATTGACATGGCTGTAGTGGGGGAGTGGTAGCAGACACAGTGGCTCGATTGCAACGAACAGGCAGAACTTAACACACTCCTGAGGTTACCGCTGGATTTCTTAAAACACTACGAACGGGAAATTACATGCACCTGTGGCCTAAACTAAGCTGCATTGCAACGAAAAACCCACAAGGATAGACCAACAGATCAATTGATCTCTCGTTGTTACCATGTCAAGAAATTATGCCAATAACTGTATGATGACAGCTGGTCTAGATTCTTTACTCTTGCCCCCAATGAAATATCGACTCACTCTGTGTGCAATATATCACGACTCAGGATATGACCCAGATGCAGACACAGGAGGCGGATAGTTCGATACTATTTATTATACAAAGGGGCAGGCAAAGGCCAGGTAGAGGGCAGACAGAGGTTCTTAATTCAAGGCACGGTCAAACAGGGAGAGAACGGCAGGCAGGCTCAGGGTCAAGACAGGCAGATAGGTCCGATTTGGGAAGACTAGAAAAACAAACTTGAGAGCAGGAGAAACGGGAAACACGCTGGTAAGACCTGACAAGACAAGACGAACTGGCACGGGCAAACAGAAAATGCAGGTAGCAGTACACAGGAGATAATGGGGGAAAATGGGAGACACCTGGTGGGGGGTGGAGACAAGCACAAGACAGGTGAAACAGATCAGGGTGTAACAGTACCCCCCCCCCTCCCTCCTCCTCCTGGGGCGCAACCTGGAGTCCTAACCGGGCACATAGCTTGTTGACCGGGATGCCGGAACTCAGTGATGAGGGCTGGGTCCAGGATGTTCCTAGAGGGAACCCAGCACCTCTCCTCCGGGCCATAACCCTCCCAGTCAACCAGGTACTGGAATCCCCTGCTCGAGGTCGAACACTCAGGAGGCGCCTCACCGTGTATGCAGGTTTGGCCGTCGATATGTTGGGGGAGAGGGGTGGGCCTGGAAACAGAAGACAAAGGGCTATGAGATCGAGGTTTAAAGCCTAGACACATAAAAAGTGGGATGTATATGGAGGGTGCGGGGCAACAGAAGACAAACAGCAGAGGGGCTAAGGATTTTAGAGATGGGGAAGGGGCCTATAAAAATGGGGGGAAAGTTTACGGGACTCCACCCAGAGGGGCAGATCCCGAGTGGACAGCCATACCCTCTGCCAGAGATGATAGCGGGAAGCAGGGGTCCGGTGGTGGTCCGCCTGTCACCGATATCTGGAGGTGGTCTTGTGAAGACCTGGCTCTCTTCCAGGTACGATGACAGTCGGACGAACATCTGGGCAGAAGGTATGTTGACTTCTTGCTCAGGGAAGAGTGGGGGCTGAACACTCAAAAGGCGAGAGGCCAGTGGCCAAGCAGGGAAGGGTGTTGTGGGAATATTCCACCCACACAACTTGCTGGCTCCAGGTGGTGGGGTTGGTGGTGACGAGGCAACGAAGAGCCATCTCCAGGTCCTGACTGGCACGCTCCAACTGGCCATTAGACTGGGGATAAAAGCCAGAGGACAGGCTGGCTGATGACCCATTGAGGGTGCAGAATGCCTTCTAGAACCGGGACCAGATCTCAGGACCCCGGTCAGAGACCATGTCGACCGGAAGTCCATGGATCTGGAAGATGTGCTGCACCATGAGCTGGGCAGTCTCCTTGGCTGAGGGCAACTTGGGAAGGGGAATAAAATGGCCAGCTTTGGAAAACCTATCCACCGCCGTTAGGATGGCGGTATTCCCATCTGACGGCGGGAGACCAGTGACGATGTCCAAGGAGATATGAGACCAGGGGCGGTGAGGAACCAGGAGTGGTTGAAGGAGGCCCTCCAGAGCTTGCTGCGGAGTTTAATTGTCAGAACATGCAGTGTAGCCGGGGACGGACTATGAGACGTCAGGAACCATGGTGGGCCACCAAAAACGTTGTCAGATGAAAGCCAAAGTCCGACGGGAGCCAGGATGGCAGGTGAGTCTGGAGGAATGGGCCCGTTCCAGGACCGGAGAATGGACAGAGTATGGGACAAACATCCAGTTAGCATGTAGGAGATAGTGAAATTTAAGCGAGTGAATAACAGCCTTGAGCCTGCCTTGAGGTGAGGCAGAAGGCGGTTCAGACATATTCCAGATTCTTATGGTCAGTCCGACAGTAAGAATGGATGCCCCCTCTAATGAATGCCTCCACTCCTCCAACACCATCTTAACTGTGAGTAGCTCTCAATTTTTCACATCGTAGTTCCTCTCAGCTGGGTTAAGACGATGGGAAAGGAAGGCACAGGGATGCAGCTTTTAGTCCTGGGCAGAACACTGGGACAGGACAGCCCCTACTCCGACTTCGGAGGCATCGACCTCCACCACAAACTGATGGGATGGGTCCGGATGGATTAAGATGGGAGCTGTAGTGAATCGATGCTTGATATCTGAGAATGCCCGGTCTGCTGTTGGAGACGATATGAAAGGAACCTTGGGAGAGGTGAGTGCTGAGGAAGGAGGAAGCCAAGGTGCTGTAATGCCGGATGAAGCGGCGATAGAAATTAGCAGATCCCAGAAAATGTTGCAGCTGCACTCTGGATGTGGGTTGAGGCCAATCCACCACCAATCCAACATTGTCAGAATCCATCTGAATATTTCCTGCACCGATGACGTATCCTAGGAAAGAGATGGTGGAGCGATGGAATTCACGTCTCTGCTTTAACAAACAGCTGGTTCTCCAGGAGATGCTGGAGGACCTGTTGGACGTGGGGGACGTGCTCTTGAGCTGATTGGGAAAAAATGAGGAGGTCGTCGAGGTAGACAAACACGAACTGGTTCAACATGTCGCGGAGCACATCATTGACAAGGGCCTGGAACACTGCGGGAGCATTGGACAGTCCAAATGGGATCACTAGGTACTCGTAGAGCCCGCTATCCATGTTAAAGGCTGTCTTCCATTGGTCTCCTTCCCGTATCCAAACAAAATAGTAGGTGTTCCGAAGGTCCAACTTCGAGAAGATGGTAGCCCCCTGGAGAGGTATGAAAACTGAGGAGATGAGTGGTAACGGTTTTTAACCATGATATCATTAAGGCCCCGGTAGTCGATACACGGAAGCAGGATTTTGACCTTTTTCTCCACAAAGAAGAATCCTGCGCCAGCAGGGGAGACAGATGGATGAATACTCCCTGCCGCAAGAGAGTCCCCAATGTACTTCTCCATAGTCTTGGTCTCCGGACCCGACAGGGAATAAATTCGGCCCCGAGGTGGTGTAGTACCCAGGAGGAGGTCGATGGCACAGTCGTAGGTTCAATACGGAGGAAGAGATGCGGTGCTTGCCTTGTTGAAAACCTCCTGGAGGTCCTGATCCGAGACTTTTCCCAAGCCCACAAAAAGACGTTTCCGGGGCAGACTATGCTGACTTCAGACAATGTGCATGACAGAACGAACTCCAACACATGATAGATATAATAGCCCAGTCGATCAGGGGATTGTGCCTCTGGAGCCATGGAAACCCCAAAACCATGGGTACATAAGGGGATTCAATGAGTAGGAACTGCATAGACTCACTGGGATTACCTGACACTTGCAGGTTGATAGGAACCGTATAGTGGGTAACTCTGCCAATAAAGTGCCCATCCAGCACAGTGACATCCATGGGAATGGAAAGGGGTTGTGTGGAGATACCCAGCTCCAACACTAGGGTAGTGTCCATAAAACTGTTGTCGGCCCCAGAGTCAATGAGCACCCAGAGAGATTTGGACCGGTCACCCCACAGCAGAATGTCATGAAGAGGGGTACGAGTAAGGGGAGATTGGAAACTCCCTGTACTGCTCACCAGCATATTCATACTACTGATGAGCCTGGTCTTTTAATGGACAGGTTGGTATGTAATGTCCTGTTGTACCACAATACAGACAGCTCTTGGTGCTCAGTCTGTGCAAGCATTCAACAGGAGACAATCTAGCCCTCCCCAGTTGCATAGGCTCCAGAGGAGATAAGTCTGTGATTCTCGAGGGAATTCGGGTGACATCGGATTCTCTCAGCCCTGTAGACTTCGAGAACTTCTGGGATTTCTCGGAGGCGAGGTGGGAATCGTGGATGAGCGAGTGTGGCCAGGAATAGGCCTCCTCCTCTCCCTCCTACATTCCCCTAGCCGCCCATCGATCCGTATGGTCAAAGCTATGAGAGAGTCGAGATCCATGGGCAGCTCCCAGGCTGCGAGCTCATCAGATATTACCTCCGATAATCCATGAAGGAACGTGTCGAACAGGGATTCAGGGTTCCAGGCACTCTCGGCGGCAAAAGTGCCAAAATCCACTGCATAGTCTGCCACAGTACAGGAATCTTGATGCAGTTGTAGAAGCTTCCCAGCAGCCTCTCTTCCGGACAACGGAGAATCAAACACCTTTCTTGCCTCCGCCACAAACTCCAGACTGAGGCAAACAGTGGATTGTTGCTCCCACACCGCCGTAGCCCAGGCAAGTGCTCTCCCGGGCATGAGAGTTATCAGGTACACTATCTTTGAGCAATCCGAGGGAAATTAGGAAGGCTGCAGCTCGAAGATGAGGGAGCACTGGGAGAGAAACGCCTGGCAGGTTCCTAGATCTCCAGCATAGTGATTCGGAGGAGGTAAGTGTGGTTCACAGAAAGCCGGGGTAGGCTGGGGAGAAACATCACTGGTTACTGAGATTCTAGAAGGTTACCATAGTGGCTTTCTGCCTGGTAGTTAATCCGCGGAATAGCTCCAGTAATGCATTGAAAGCATGGTCAAGGTGTTCTGCCATGGTCTGGAGTCTTTCCATAAGGCTTTGAAGGAACTCCTCGTTGCTTCCAATGGTGGCTGCTTGGGAGGAGACAGCGTTGCGGAGCTGGTCCGAGTCTGCTGGGTCAGTCATGGCCAGTTCGTACTATCACGACTCAGGATATGAACCAGATGTAGACACAGGAGACGGATAGTTCCATATTATACAAAGGGGCAGGCAAAGTGCAGGTCGAGGGCAGGCAGAGGTTAGTAATCTAAGGCAGGGTCAAACAAGGACAGAACAGCAGGCAGGCTCAGTGTCAGGACAGACAGATAGATCAGATCCGGGAAGACTAGAAAAACAAAGTTGAGAGCAGGAAAAATTATAAAACACGCTGATAAGACCTGACAAGGCAAAACGAACTGGCACAGACAAACAGAAAACGCAAGTATAAATACACAGGAGATAATGGGGACAAATGGGAGACACCTGCTGGTGGGTGGAGACAAGACAGGTGAAACAGATCCTCATCTCTGTACCCCACACATACAATTTTCTGTAAGGTCCCTCAGTCGAGCAGTGAATTTCAAACACAGATTCAACCACAAAGACTAGGGTTTTCCAATGCCTCTCAAAGAAGGGCACCTATTGGTAGATGGAAAAAAATACATTGAATATCCCTTTGAGCATGGTGAAGATACAACAAAGATACAGGCGTCCTTCCTAATTCAGTTGCCAGAGAGGAAGGAAACTGTTCAATGATTTCACCATGAGGCCAATGGTGACTTTAAAACAGTTACTGTTTAATGGCTGTAATAGGAGAAAACTGCAGATGGATCAACAACATTGTAGTTACTCCACAATACTAACCTAAATTATTAAAGTGAAAAGAAGGAAGCCTGTACAGAATACAAATATTCCAAAACATGCATCCTGTTTGCAATAAGGCACTAAAGTAAAACTGCAAAAAACGTGGAAAATACATGTACTTTACGTCCTGAATACAAAGCGTTATGTTTGGGGCAAGTCCAACACATCGTATTACTGAGTACCACTCTTCATATTTTCAAGCATCAGCAACGACTAAGGAGTGTTTTAGGATAAAAGGAATAGAGCTAATAAGCACAGGAAAAATCCTAGAGGAAAACCTGGTTCCGTCTGCTTTTCAACAGACACTTAGAGACAAATTCACCATCGGAATTGGAAACGAATAAAATAATAAGAATTGACTACACTATCAACAGTAGTATTCCATTCATACAACATGTCAGATAAATTGCCACAATAGATTTTCTGTGTCAAATAGATAAATCGCCCTTAGTCTGCTCATAAAGTAGGACTAAGTTGTTCCGATGATACTGTAACACCATCCAGAGGGCAAAATGGTCTTGAAAAATATTGGCTGCAATCAAGACTAAAAGATAACCTTGACATCCAGGTCAGGGAACGGTAAATTGCTGCCAAATGTTGGTTGCAATTGAGATCAGCTGTGCGGGTGATGTTAGCATGTATTGATGGTTTAATAACAATAAATCAGCTGATGATAATCTGGTGGCTTTCGATGGTTGCAATTGGCCCACTATGTTTAGTGATTTACTGGGGAAGAGGTTTCTGATTCCCATTTCATAATTTCTTAACCTGTTGAGGACAGACGTTCCGCAAGCAGAACCCCGTTCCGCCTGCGGAACCCCTAGACAACAGCCAATGGCATCGCGAAATACAAAACCAACTAAATTACCACAATTCCATTTTCTCAAACAATCAACTATTTTAAACAATTTTAAAGATAAGACTCTCGTTAATCTAACCACATTGTCCGATTTCAAAAAGGATTTACAGCGAAAGCAACACATTAGATTATGTCAGGAGAGTACATAGACACAAATAATCACACAGCCATTTTCCAAGCAAGCATATATGTCACATAAACCCAAACCACAGCTAAATGCAGCACTAACCTTTGATGATCTTCATCAGATGACACTCCTAGGACATTATGTTATACAATAATGCATGTTTTGTTCAATCAAGTTCATATTTATATAAAAAAACAGCTTTTTACATTAGCATGTAATGTTCAGAACTAGAATTATAGATACAGAACTCCTTTATGCAATCGCGGTGTCAGATTTTAAAATAGCTTTTCGGCAAAAGCACATTTTGCAATATTCTGAGTACATAGCTCGGCCATCACGGCTAGCTATTTTGACACCCACCAAGTTTGGGGCTTACTAAACTCAGAATTACTATTAGATAAATTGGATTACCTTTGCTGTTCTTTGTCAGAATGCACTCCCAGGACTTCTACTTCAACAACAAATGTTGTTTTGGTTCCAAATAATCCATAGTTATATTCAAATAGCTCCGTTTTGTTTGTGCGTTCAGGTCACTATCCGAAGGGTGACGCGCGAGCGCATTTCGGAACAAAAAATGTCAAAATATTCCATTACCGTACTTAGAAGCATGTCAAACGCTGTTTAAAATCAATTTTTATGCTATTTTTCTCGTAAAATAGCGATAATATTCCAAACGGGCAACGTTGTATTCATTCAAAGGCTGAAAGAAAAAAATGGAGTAGTCTCGTGAATGCGCGCATCTCCAGTCTCACTGTCCCCAGGCTGACCACTTACAAACTCTCCTGCTGTTCTTCGCCCAGAGACAGCAGACACCCCATTCCACTTTCTGGCGGCTTTAGAGAGCCAATGGAAGCCTTAGAAAATGTCACATTACAGCACAGATGCTATATTTTCGATAGAGATGCAACAGAAGGACAACAAATTGTCAGACAGGGCACTTCCTGTATGGAATCTTCTCAGGTTTTGGCCTGCCATATGAGTTCTGTTATACTCACAGACACCATTCAAACAGTTTTAGAAACTTTAGAGTGTTTTCCATCCAAATCTACTAATTATATGCATATTCTAGTTTCTGGGCAGGAGTAGTAACCAGTTTAAATCGGGTACGTTTTTTATCCAGCCGTGAAAATACTGCCACCTGTCCCAAAGAAGTTAAATATTATATATTTCTGTGTAGATCCCAGGTTTGTGAGTGTCCATCTGATCCCAGAGAGTGACAACCCTGAGGACGACAAGATCTACCTGTTCTTCAGAGAGAACGCTATGGATGGGGAACACGCAGGGAAGGCTACACACGCACGCATCGGACAGCTCTGCAAGGTACTGTACACATTCAGAACACAAACACATTCAGACACCTCAGACTAAAACAGCTCCCTCTATCTCAAACAGAGTTGATGAATGAAAGGGATTTCCAAAATGGATGCTTTCCTAACCAGTTATCTCTCTCCTCTCAGGTTATATTTAGGTTTGTTGTGCTTGGTGTGGTTCTCTTACTGAGGAAATCCTGAGAGAGAGAGGTTGTTTAAAAATGACACTGGAGCCAGAGCCAGAGAGAGAGAGTAAATAACAATGGTGGTACTGTTACAAAAGGGTTCTTCAGCTGTCCCTGTAGGAGAACCTTTATTGGTTCCAGGTGCAACCCTTTTGTGTTCCATGTAGAACCCTCTGTATAAAGGGTTCTACATAGAACCCAAAAGTGTTCTACCTGGATCCAAAAATGGTTATTCAAAGGGTTCAGCCAACGTCTTCGAGATTGCACCTTTTTTTCTGAGTGTAGGATGATGGCTGGTATTGGCAGAGACTGGTGTCTCCTCTGTCACCCTTTAGCCTGCCCAACACACACAATTACACACACAGACACGGACACGCACACACCCTTCCAGCCTGATCTCTCAGTATGTGAGGTATCTGCTTTTCTCTATTCAACACAATACATTCATTATTCATAATGCCAAATAAATTTAGGCTGAGCATATTTGGGGCGTCAGTCTTAATAGACCGTCAAAAATCACTGGGAGCCTGTATTCTGTCGATGTGTGCAGAAAAACAAAGTCACTTTTGTTTTGATAACATATTATGAGAATTTGTAAGACAGCTGCATTAAGCCATTGTTGTCTTATCAGGTGTCAGTCATAGTTAATATAACAAAATGCAGTTACTGTATTGCAGTATTGTTTTGTGGGGGATGTAGTAAATGTTTGGACTCTGGTGTGTTTCCTCTATCAGAATGACTTTGGAGGCCACAGGAGTTTGGTGAATAAGTGGACTACTTTCCTGAAGGCCAGACTGGTGTGTTCTGTACCTGGACTCAATGGCATAGACACACACTTTGACGAACTACGTGAGTGTTTACATCAACCTTTGTGTTGCATGTTATGCGTGTCTGTGTGGCTGGAAAAGGGGGCTGTAGTGTGTGAGAGTGTGTTTTGGGCAAACAAATATCACATGTATACCAGTCTACTGTATTCGGTTTATTCCCGACACTAACTCTTCTTTTGGTTGTTTTTGATCTCAGAGGATGTGTTTCTGATGAGCGCTAAAGATCCTAAGAACCCTACCATCTATGCAGTGTTCACTACATCCAGGTACTTACTTCGGTCAGCCACCTGTCTGTCTACACTCCCATTGGAGAAGTATGGATCCTGCAGAAGATTTTTGTTGTAGATGTGTATCTCTAATTGATTAACTTCTCTCTCTCTCTCTCTCTCTCTCTCTCTCCCTCAGTAACATCTTCAAGGGCTCAGCAGTGTGTTTGTACAGCATGGCAGACATCAGAAGGGTGTTTCTAGGTCCCTATGCCCACAGGGACGGCCCTAACTATCAGTGGGTTCCCTTCCCTGGACGGGTACCATACCCACGACCTGGCACGGTGAGGGCATGATGGGGTCTTTGGGTGGAGGAGGGGAGGGACACACTTTACATAAAGGGGCTATACATAAGACATCCATACCACCTTTATAACATTTTGTATTGTAAACTAGTGGAACACATGAAGGTAAGGATCCACATAGTAATGGATGTTTTTTAATCCACAGTGCCCCAGCAAGACATTCGGAGGATTTGATTCAACAAAGGACTTGCCTGATGATGTCATAACATTTGCGAGAGGACACCCAGCGATGTTTAACCCCATCTATCCCATCAACAACCGACCAATCATAGTCAAGACGGACACGGACTACCAGTTCACACAGATAGTGGTGGACAAAGTGGAGGCTGAGGACGGACAGTATGACGTCATGTTCATAGGCACAGGTACACACACACACACACACACACACACACACACACACACACACACACACACACACGCGCGCACACACACACACACACGCACACACACACACACACGCACACACACACACACGCACACATGCACACACACGCACACATGTGCACACACACACTAATAATGTGTGTATGTTGCTGCTGCATTGCAGATATGGGTAAAGTGCTGAAAGTGGTGTCAATCCCCAGAGGGTCCTGGCATGACCTGGAAGAGGTTCTACTGGAGGAGATGACTGTGTTCAGGGTAGGTCACTCCTACGGCTATCAGATCATGTTTATGTTAAAGTCCTACAGCTAAAACAACATCACAATTATTACTTTATCAAAATATGGGTTTGTAACATTTGGGACATGTCTCATGTATTATGTCCTAGGAGCCAACTGCTATTACAGCGATGGAACTCTCCACGAAGCAGGTAACCAATGCTGATCATATTCCTCATGACGTGAAGAGAACAGGAAAAGTAATGGGTGTACTAGGCAGTCCTACATTATAGAATCATGGCCTTAGTGAAGCTAGAGACATCTAACACAGCCCATGTCATACAGATCCACCCTCTAAACAGAGATACGTCATATTTCTGACAGGCAGAGTCAGCTACATTCATATGTAATGAAGTAGGGGTGCTTCTAGGTGAGTGTATCGCACTAGTAGTCAGCTTTCATCAACACAAACAAGTGTTTTACACTCCATCTTGCTATACACACTGAGCTGCAGAAGAGAGGGACACTACTATAGAAGAATTTAACTCAATTGTATCTATGCTATTTATAAAATTGAATTGTGTTCTTAGTACAGACTTGATGTGACCTGTCAACGTCATGGGTACCACCTAGCCTGAGGAGTGTATAAGGACAAAATCAACACTTGTTAGAAGACGTTAAAATGATGCTGACTGTCTAAGACGGATGTCTACTGTTAGGATGTCAACCAACAGATCTCTTGTGATAATACCAGGGGAGGAAGACAATGGTAGAAGTACTGTGCTGTAGAAACCTTCACCTGTAATAATATGATGGCCTTCTTTTACTGTACTGTACCAGGCACTGAGAACCTTTCTAAATCATTCACATTTGCATAATGCAAAAAATATGGTATCAGGTATTTAGAATGTTTCCTGTTCTGTTTCCACAGCAACAGTTGTACCTAGGCTCAGAGCTGGGCATATCCCAGATGCCTTTGCATCGCTGTGAGGTGTACGGGAAGGCGTGTGCTGAGTGCTGTCTAGCTAGAGACCCTTACTGTGCCTGGGATGGGACCGAGTGCTCACGATACTTTCCCATGGCCAAGAGGTACACACACACACACACACACACACACACACACACACACACACACACACACACACACACACACACACACACACACACACACACTCATCGCATAGTGAATATTCAAGCGCTATTTATCCCATTCAAAGACTGTAAAGAATGAGTACATTGTGTACAGAAAATCAGATCTGTTAGCCCTGAAGGTAACCAGGTCACATTTCTCCCTAAGACACAGAAACGTACCCTGAGCTGTGTTTACTGGCAATGAGAACTAATATCTGCAGGCAGACTGTTTGGGTGAATGCAGGGTGAAATAAAGTGTTAGAGGTTCTAGCTGTTCATGGGAGGGGCGGTGTGTGTGTGTGTGTGTGTGTGTGTGTGTGTGTGTGTGTGTGTGTGTGTGTGTGTGTGTGTGTGTGTGTGTGTGTGTGTGTGTGTGTGTGTGTGTGTGTGTGTGTGTGTGTGTGTGTGTGTGCACTGTAGCCTCCCACCCACGCATAAAGTCTCCGTTGGGTTATTGATTTGAGCTTTAGCCTGAAGGTCTCATATTTCGACATATTTTAGACTGAATACTCTGATACTCTCAGAGAGAACAGCCCTGTGGGGAAGGGAATATATGTGAGAGAAGACACTTGTTCTTTCTCAATGAATAAATCTCTGTTCTGTTTCTCACTCTGGATATTCCATTGTTTATTCAGTCATTGTTTACAATACATGTGTGTGTTTCGAATCCATCCCCTCTGTATCCTTGGCTGAGAGTAACTGTGTTAGTCAGGCTGTGTAAAATAGCTATGAGGGACTGATTGATTGGATTCCTCAGCCACCCTGTAATTAGAACTAAGCCGGTCTACAGTGGTATGAAGCTCACTGGTGTTAGCTAATCTGCCTGGCTGGCTCACAACCACAAGTACAGCACATCCAAAACCACACACACGCAAGTGCATACTCGCAAACTGACTGTTGACGTGTGTTTTTGCAGGAGGACAAGGAGACAGGACATCAGGAATGGAGACCCTTTAACCCAGTGTTCAGACCTGCAGCATCATGGTATGTATTCACAAATAAACCTCCTCATGGAAGATTCCTCTCCACCCTTCACATTCTAATGGTGCTGAGTTCACGTTGTGTTCACAGTATGATCTGTGTGTGTGTCCCTGTAGATAACCTGAATGGGCAGCCCACGGTGCTTGATAAGACAGTGTATGCAGTGGAGAACAGCAGTACGTTCCTGGAGTGTAGCCCCAAGTCCCAGAGAGCACTCACCTACTGGCAGTACCAACAAGTCAACGACGACAGGAGACAAGACGTATGAAACCACCGTACACTAGTCCTTACACATAACACAGCATTTCAATCATGATGTCCATCAAATGACTGGTACACTGTTCAGTACATTATAAATGACTGCATACTGTATTACAGATACTAGGTACTGTGTCTGAGCTGCAGATCTACAAAGAATATTGAACATATGGATCTCAAATGTGGTGTTGTTTATCTTAGTATGTAAGATACAATTAAGTCAAGTGAAGCAAACATTCTATTACTCCTCTCTGTGCAGATCAAAGTAGAGGATCGTTTTGTCCATACGGAGCAGGGCCTACTGATCCGCACATTGAACAAAAAGGATTCTGGGACATATGTGTGCCAGGCTGTAGAACACGGCTTCATGCAGACGCTCCTAAAGGTCACCCTGGAAGTCATCGACACCGAACGCCTTGACGATCTCATTCACCGTGATGACGAAACCACCACACACACCGCTGCCACACACACCACCCCCTGGGACACGCCCCCAGCCCGGGAATCGCCCAATCAGAAGCTATGGTACCGTGACTTCCTGTCGTTAGTGAACCACCCGACCCTGAACAGCGTGGATGAGTTCTGTGAGCAGGTGTGGAAGAGGGAAAAGAAGCAGAGGAGGCAGAGAGCACACCTATCCCAACAGGTCCAGCTACACCAGCAGCAGCAGGGCCTCGTGCACGCTCACACCCACGTGAACGCCCATGGGCTTGCGGCCAAGTGGAAACACCTGCAGGAGAGGCAGAAGGGTCGCAACCGTCGGACCCACGAACTGGAGAGAGCCCCCCGCAGCGTCTGACCTCGCACCGACTAAATCCCATGACCCCCCTGACCCCCAACCCCTAATCCATGTACACTGTCCTCATCCTCAGATCCCCCCTGAACCTCCTCCCCTGCCTCATCTCTCCTTACAGAGATAAAGACTCGTTCCACACTGACTTTGTACAGAGAATCTCAACTGGAAAAAAAGGAAATATCTATCCCTAGTCTGTACGGGTAGGCTGCGTGGCCACCCATGTTTACAGTGACACGGCACAGAGACAAAGGATGTTACTGGACACAAGATGATACAGTACTATTCTATAGTCTCAGATGGCCTCTGTAGCCCCAGCACCATGGAGGGACAGTGTTAGCCAACATGTGGACTGGACTCCATGTACTGCAGAATAACTTATTGAAAACATGGCTCTGTCTCCACTGTAGTGTAGCCTTGTTTGTTAGTCGTGTCTCGTTATTGTTGTCCACCCAGATATAGTAGGTAGCTTCTCCTAACAACCACTATCGTGGAACAAGGGATGATAGTGTTCGATGAAATGACGGAGCAGGGATGGACCTCGTGTGTATCACAAGGACATAACTACATACAGGTCATGTAAAGCACAACAGTTTGATGTTGATTGGATTCTATGAGAAATGAAGAGAAATGGAGAGAGGAGGATGACTGAGCACTGCAAGATACTTCAGAGTAGCCATGGATTTATAACTAATTATGTTATTCTAATTTAAATCAGACATGTAAATATGCATTGACACATCCTCGTACTAAAGGGAAGGGTTTGCGGTTATCTTGTTACATGATGTTATTTCCCCATAAACAAATGTATTTAACAGAAGGTGATTTAGTTTTTCCGAAAGCAGTAGGTAAATAAAGCATCCAACATGATTCTGAAAGTTACTGTTTTAAGTGTATAGATAAACTCTTCCAAGACACAAATGTTTTAATGTTTTATTTAAACGTGTTTCTTTTTGATTTGCTCAGAGCCCTGTATAAGTATTTGTTTCATAGTTGAAGTTGACTTTATTTTCTTTATTTTATGTTTCAGTCCAACCACTGCATCCCATTTTAACTAAAACTTTAACATGTCTCTGCATTGACTATGTCACGTTGTTTGATTGAATCAATTTGCATACACAACTTGTTTTCACCACATACAGTGCCTTCAGTATTCATGCTCCTTGACATACTCCACATTTTGTTGTGTTATAGCCTTAATTCAAAATGGATGAAATAAATCTTTTTTCACCCCTACACACAATACCCCATAATGACGAAGTGAAATCATGTTTTATTAATTTCTTGTGATTTTATTGAAAATTAAATACATAAATATCTAATTTACATAAGTGTTCACACCTATGAATCAATACATATTAGAATTACCTTTATCAGCGATTACCGCTATAAGTCTTTCTGGGTAGGTTTCTAAGAGCTTTGAACACCTGGATTGTACAATATTTGCACATTATTATTTTTTTAATTCTTCAAACTCTGTCAAGTTGGTTGTTGATCATTGCTAGACAGCCATTGTCAAGAACAGACTCAATTCGTTGGGGCATGGACTCTACAAGGTGTCAAAAGCATTCCACAGGGATGCGGGCCCATGTTGACTCCAATGCTTCCCATGGTTGTGTCAAGTTGGCTGGATGTCCGTTGGGTGGTGGATCATTCTTGATACACACGGGAAACTGTTGCGCGTGAAAAACCCAGCAGCGTTGCAGTTCTTTACACAAACTTATGCGCCTAGCACCTACTCCCATACCCTGTTGAAAGACACTTACATTTTTTATCTTGCCCATTCACCCTCTGAATGGCACACCTTTAAAACCCATGACTCAATTGTCTCAAGGCATAAACATCCTTCTTTAACCTGTCTCTTCTCCTTCATCTATGCTGATTGAAGTGAGTTTAACAAGTGACATCAATAAGAGATCATAGCTTTCACCTGGATTCACCTGGTCAGTCTATGGAAAGAGCAGGTGTTCTTAATATTTTGACATTCAGTGTATGTGTGTTTTAGGTTATTGTCCTACTGAAAGGTGAATTTGTCTCCTAGTGTCTGTTGGAAAGCGGACTGAATCATGTTTTCGTCTAGGATTTTGCCTGTGCCTAGCTCTATTGCTTTTCTTTATTCCTAAAAAAACAACCTTGTCTTTGCCGATAACAAGCATACACATAACATGATGCAGCCAACACCATGCTGAAAATATCAAGAGTGGTACTCAGTGATGTGTTGTTGGATTTCCCACAAACATAATGCCTTGTATTCCGGAAATAAAGTACATTTCTTTGCCACATTTTTTGCAGTTTTACTTTAGTGCCTTATTGCAAACAGGATGCATGTTTAGGAATATTTTTATTCTGTACAGGCTTCCTTCTTTTCTGTTTAAAAGTCACAATTAGCCTCATGGTGAAATCCTTGAGCAGTTTCCTTCCTCTCTGGCAACTGAGTTAGGAAGGACTCCTGTATCTTCGTAGTGGCTGGGTGTATTGATACACCATCCAAAGTGTAATTAATAACTTCACAATACTCAAAGGGACATTCAATGTCTATTTTTTTATCCTTCTACCAATAGAAAACCTCGCTAGTCTTTGTGGTTGAATCTGTGTTTGAAATTCACTGCTCGACTGAGGGACCTTACAATTATCTGTATGTGTGGGGTACAGAGATGAGGTAGTCATTCAAAAATCATTTGTAAAAATGTCTAAAAACATAATTCCACTTTGACATTATGTGGTACTGTGTGTAGTCCACTGACACACAATCTAAATGTAATTTATTTTAAATAGAGGATGTAACACAACAAAATGTGGAAAAAGTCAAAGGGTGTGAATACTTTCTGAAGGTACTGTTCATATATATTGATATACAGTACATGTACACTGTGAAAAATTATATGATATAAGTTTATCTATTTGAGAAAACATTGTGTAACATGTCATGATATGCCTGTAACCGTTACTTTATGATAACACCTACATGTAAATGTACATGCTGGCAAACAGGACTAACTAACAGAGCAAATACTTTCCACTCTTAAAAAAAACACCACTGGTGTTGAATGGAACATGCAGGGTTCTATTACAATATTTAGCATACCACTACTGTACCATCTGTCTATGTCTGTTTGCCCATGTCAGCCTGCAAATGTACTTTCAAGCATATCTTACTCTTCCAGCAATACACACATGTATTTTGTTATTGTCCAGGAGTATATCTGTTCTGTGTATCTTTCCTTGAATCACTACATTACTCTGAGAGTATGTACATCAGGAGATGGTTTTTTTCTGACATGTGTTTCTTATGTACGTCAGGAGATGTTTCCTTTTGAAATACCTCAACACAGAGAGACATACAGAGACAGACAGAGAACCTGGAATGTACACACCTGTGAACACAACATAAACATTTAAGAGTAAATCCCATGGTCCAACAGTATGACACTGTATACTAATTGCATGTGAATGCCATTCTAGTGTACTTTTGTTTCTATAATGATGCATTGTTTAATGTTGTTTGTGATGGTCTGCTCTTAGCTTAGAGGCAACACACATTTACCTGTTACTGAGGTGTAAAGACACACAGAACGAGTTACTGGAAGTACGGCATAAATTAAGTACTCTGGTGTATTCCACTGGCACTCAGAGATACTCTTGTTTATCTGGGCTGGAAATCACTTTGGATGCAAACATCTATACAGATCTGTCAATCACACATAGTTACAGTAAATATAAAGTAAATTACAATGTAATTCTTATCAAGCACAACAATGCAACATGGATCAGTGCACATGGTCAGGTAACAAGATTATACATGATCTCTCCATTATCTGTATCAGTGTGGATGTAGAGATCCAGGGGGAACAGCCTGAACAGGGTTTGAACCAGTGACATACTGCCCACAGAGTCCAGACCTCTTACAACAGGTGGTAGTGGGCTCGCATAGTGAAGCAGTACAGTAGGTCTGTCTCTGTATGGGGATCAGTTCTTAAAGTGCCATACCAGGTCCTATTTTAGAGCCGGTATTCTACAGTATAAAAGGTGCTGATTCTCTGTACCATTCATCTCCGTCCCACTTCAACCACTGGCAGGGCTGCTGAGTGTAAATGAGGGAGTAAACTGCTGCTGCTGCTGTATAGACTGTGTTTGGTATGATGATGATGATGATGATGATGATGATGTATTCTACTGTTCTAATAAAAACATCTTCCTAAAGCCTGTTCTTATTGTCATGTGTTATTTGTGATATCTGAGATTGCTACTCTACACTGCCACAATGTTATATCATATGTCATATAACTGAAGCCCATGGTGGACTTGGGCACATTAATCTATATAAAATACCAACTCCAAGAGATGAGAGATCTGGTTGTCAAGGGTGATGCAATAGTTGTAATACAATTGCAGTATTGTAAATTGTAAATAAACCGTATTTATAGAGTTATACATTTAATTCAAACACAATGATCTTCCATGCGCTAAAGCTATGGTGCCAAAATATAGTTGTTTTTATACATTTAGTTAAGAGCACACAGCCCATTAACCATCAGGATTAGATAAGTATTATAAATTACAAGCACTGAAAAGTATAATTGATGCTTGATGATTAATCATCTCGTCCTATGCTGAAATTCAACAAACAGAAATCTCCGCAGGTTGATGATATGCTTGTTTGACATAGCTGACATGCCTTTGCGTTGGAACAACACTGTCTGTCTTGTGGTACGTGACTGCCCCCCTCTGGCAGAGCAGACCTTTGTCATCATGGATCAGTCGCATCATCAGTCTGATTGGATAGACCTGTCCTCCCATCCCTCACCTCCAGGGGACGCCACAAGACTCACAAAGAACTGATAAGAGGGACAGAATGAGAGACAGACACAGGGAGAAATACACTTCCCCTTAGCTGTTGACTAAGAAGTAACTTCAGTAAGAAATCACAAAAACAATCACAAATTGGCAATATGAATAAGAGTAGAAATGTAAAATAATCATGTCACATTGGCATTCACATTCAACACTCCTCTCTCTCTTTTATGGTGCCTGAGGGATGGAGGGATCAGTCTCTCTCTCTTATTGCCTGGTTTAGTGGAGGTGAAGTGGTGCAGAGATACAGTCGTTTTCACATTCTGCCATGGGGAGACGCTGGGTTAGCTCTCACTGGGAGAATAGCGCTTTACTGAAGAGAATAAACACACACCCCCCCCCCCCCCCACACACACACACACACACACACACACACACACACACACACACACACACACAAAAGCATCCACTCATGCACACACGCACACTTGACACGCACACGCACGCACACACACACACACACACACACACGCACACACACGGAGGGATGGGAACCACTGGTGGTTCTCAGCTGGTTAGTTTTGGGTCGCGGCTTGTGACATGGGTGATGTTTATACAGTGGGTCAATGGAAAATTCCAAAAGCAAAAAGAGAAGATTCCATTCTCTGTGATATATACTCCCATGTGTGTTTATTGACAACCTATTGACCCAGAGGTCTTTATCTATGTTCATATAGCCATTGGTGGGTACTACACATGCAGATGCCAGTTACAGTTGACTTCAGATTCCATGCATAGACCATATGAATAGTGACAAGGGTCACTTGAAAGCAAAGTTAAGTAAAGTTAGAGGGGCCTACTGCCCACTCTCACACCCTCCCCTTAAACCTCAACATGTCTGCCGTTTACACCTGGAGAATGACCCCTCAGAACATTTAGCACATTACAACAACTACAATGTCATTATTTCAAATAGACCTTGCATGTGGCAATGGTACTTTTTTCTTTCTTTCTTTCTTTCTTTCTTTCTTTCTTTCTTTCTTTCTTTCTTTCGTTCTTTCTTTCTTTCTCTTTCTGTCATTCATCAAAGGCTTGTAGGGTTGTGTCGCTGCCATGTCTCATTGAGTCAATACTGACACAGTTGAAGTGATTTACTGAAAAATCGAATTCTGCAGACTTGTGGATCGACTTGATCATGAGTAATGCCTCGGAGCAATCCTCATGCTCTCTAAATAGTCTGGGTGTGTACTCTGTTATTTTGAACCCCCTGAGTTGGCAGTATGCTCAATGTGTCAGAACATCACTCGTAGAGGAGAGGAACCTGTTTGAGTGTTAGCACTAACAGTGACGTTGTGTTTTAACCTTGGCAGTAGCAGTGTATAAGTGTGTTTTAGCATTGGCAGTAAACCTCTAGGGCTGGACTATGGTTTGGTCTGGGTTCATTACCTCAGTTCCCACATCCAAATGATCTGCTTTACTTCACTGTCATTCTATGTTACCAACCAGATGGGTAAGAGAATGAGAGAGACGAACACAGCATATTTGCGGGTGTTAAAATCTTTGTGTTGAGGTAAAAAGTGTTCTGAATGTTATATCTGAGTGTTGATTCTAGTGGGTTAACACCAGTGGGATTGAAATTGATGCCACCTGTAGGGAATAAATGAAGTGTTATTTGAATCACAGTGGAATCAACGTCCGTTAACTCTCTCAGAGACTCTCTCATTATCATATTTCTCAGCATGCTATGTTACAGGTTGCTTTTTAGAATAGTTTGTTTTAATATCTATGTTTCTGCATACACATTCATTAATTGATCTTATACTACATGAAGATAAATAAGATCACTTTTTTCTAAACTAATCCAATCTGTAAGTGGTTGAATTTATTTAACTCGTTAATGAGATGGTTTATTTAGTCTCCTTTTTTAATCTTCCCTACATTGGCAGTCATTCAAACTGCAGATTGCAGGTGATCTATGCATAGTCACTTCACCCCTACCTACATGTACAGAATACCTCGACTAACCTGTACCCCCGCACAATGATTCGGTACCGGTACCCCCTGTATATAGCCTCGTTATTGTTATTTTATTGTGTTACTTTTTATTATTTTTTACTTTAGTTATTTGGTAAATATTTTCTTAACTCTTCTTGAACTGTACTGTCGGTTAAGAGCTTCTAAGTAAGCATTTCACGGTAAGGTCTACACTTGTCGTATTCGGCGCATGTGACAAATACAATTTGATTTGATTTGATTTGATCAAAAGTTCCAATACGCTTAATGCATTCTAGCACCTCCCACATTCCATTCCTCTTCATATGGGTTTCATTTCCGTTTGACTTCGGTTTGACTTCCAGCCCATCGCGATGTTGCGCTAACTCAGGGAGGGAAGAGATGTCGCTAAATATGGATCAAATTTGTTGAAATTACTAAATGACATTTTCATAATTTGTAAGCTACAGCAAGACATTGATGAGAAAATTTGAGGAAAATCTTTTCACGAGCGTTTCCACAGCATTACCGCTGCAAAACTGACACTAGCTAGCTAGCTTCTTTTTCATTGAAATAACATGGCTGTTAGCTAGCTAGCATAAGAGATGTCTGGCTAGCCTGTAACTTATGGTTGTTCTTAAGTTATGTAACAGAGCAAAAGGTCTACGTACTTGTCATTTGTGACTCACCACCTGGATTCGGTCTTGCGTAGTAAAATTTGAAATTGTGTTTTTTACATTGGATAAAAGTAGAGCTACAAAATGGTATATCATACACTGCATTTGAGGAACAATGGGAAAGTAATTCTACTTTGAAAGTTGATCAACTTGTAAACACACTTTTGAGAAAATAGCCTTTGAATGTTTTGATATCTAGTGAAGAGGTCTTCTTGGCTGCACCCATTCAGCATCGTTCACACCCTCTTAAGCTTTAGCCCCACCCATCTCGTTTCGCTCTCGGAGCACACACTTGACACTCTGGCTGATGATTTGTTATCTCTAGATAACATGAAAACAGCTCTGCTGGCAACAATTTAATTATGCTTTTTTGCAGACGTTTACTGACACCGGCCATATCAACGGGTGTTGAATTTGGCTGGCCAGCTAATGTTAGCTAGTTAAACAAGAATGAACAGTGCCAACAATGCCACAGTGATGGGAGCTAACCAACCAAGTTCAGTGTTAGCTAGCTAACATTAGGCTCTAACTACAAAAGCAAACAGCTCTGGGAAATGAATAAAAATGCCAGCTAGGGAGCCAGCCAGCTAACGTTAGCTAGCTAGCTAACAGTACACTTTAGCTTGAAATGAAACCACTTTCTGTCAAAATTCAAAACGTGTAATATCTGAAAATGTAGCTAGCTAACACTAGACAATCTTACCTGTATACGTCATCATGCATGGTGGACCCGTCTCCCTGTCAGGAATGCCATACCACAGTTGCACTTAGTTTGAAGATGTAATCTGGAGACAGGTGTTTTCTCCATCTCTTTAGCTATCATACTCTAATTCCACTGATTTCAAAACTTGATCCTACAGAAAGTGGAGAGCAACACTTATGCAGCTCCACTACACAATACATTTTTTAAAATACAGATTACCAACACAGACTGATGACTAACATTAGTTTAAATTGTCTCAATTAGGAAGATGGTGTTGTTCAGAATGACCTGTTCATGACTGTTGATATTCACAGGACTCTCCAAATGCTGTGTTGAACAAGCACCACGGATGAAGGAGGGGGAGGAAATTAGACAGTTTCTCTGTACCAAACCTTCACCAAGTCGTCCAATCTTTGCTTCATGAACAATTGTTGCATCTTCTAAAATAAATACAGGATACATTTTGTTAATTTTGTTTCTAACTTTTTTTATAGATGTGAATAATTTAGGAGATCAGTATTATAATGTATTTTTTTAAAATGTTTATAAAATATATATTCAGTCACATGTCACTTGGATTATTTTATGTTGCCTTTCAAAATGTTTGCAAAAATTATGTTTTGTTACTTTGTAAATGCGGAAACATTCTCATTAGTTTTGGCCTAGACTATGATCTGTAAATGTCTACTACCCATTTAAAAAAGTAGCACTGTTTCTATTAGTTGTTTGCTACTGTCTGGTAAAGTAGTGGACAATATGGAATACATCAGAGGAAGGGAGAATGAATGAGTAATCAGTTTATGGATGTATAAACGGAGAGCTGTAAAAGACATGGACAATGTCAGGGAATAATCAGGTAAATATAGAGCCTATCAATGACAAAAGAAACGATGCAGAGAAATAACATTACTTAGGATAACTTTAGATTTTCAAAACATTGGTTCAACTTGAGCAATGAGATGTCAGCTTGCTAGATAGCAAAGCCAACCAAATATACACCTTACCGAACAATCGTTTTGTAAAGTACATAGACCTATTTCTATGATAAAGTATTAACTTAGTTGAACAAAGACTGTGCAGTTTGAGCTACAGTAGAAAAGACAAAGGAGTCTGAGCTCCATCTTGTTTTTAGCTTCTGTCTGTACAGACAGAAGCTAAAAACAAGATGGAGCTCAGACTCCTTTGTTTTGCTAAAGATAAACTGTGTCTTTGGTGGCTACCAACTAATGCTGAATCACAAGACAAATAAACATGTCAGATACAGAATAGAACAGAACCTTAAGCTGCAATAAAAATGTATATTTTTGGGGACATGTACGCATATCCCCAAACAGTTTCCCACTTGCCATAAACATCACTTTTACTATATTTGGGAGTGAAAACCAGATTACTTTCAGAGCTCTACTCACACAATCAGAGCGGATGTTTTGACGATGTTTGATATAATTGTTGGAGTCGTTTTCTGTGTCTGTCTGTCCACTAATTACTGATCAGAGCCACAGTTGCCAGACAAACACAGAGAAAAACAATACCTGGAGTTTTACAGACTTACAGAAAACACAACAGTCTCAGACTCATATGCATCCTACCAGACTCTACTATAAACTGGTCAGACACTGGCGCCTGTCTCAAACCTAGTTGAATACTTTATTCGGAACAACAATGAAGACTTGTGGGTATAAAGGATCCAATTACGTTAGAGGTCTCACGGATGCTTGGACCTGTTAGTCAGTGATGTGGGTCTTTCCCTGAATTCAATACTTTTTGGGTAGTGTGGGGGAAAAAAACATTATATTTTAACATTCTGTCATGACGTGCACATGTTCAACTTAATAAAAACATGTTTTCCCATATCAAGAGGTGAAATAAAAAAAATGACTATTGTAAGTGCCTAATAAGTGCCAAATAAAGTAACAGGGTTGACCGTAACAACGTTGACCGTAACAGGGTTGACGATTTCATATTAAATCAGCTATAAATCCCCTTATGACAGAGGGAATGGTAGATTGCAGTGTGACACAGGGAGGGGCAATTGCATGCAAGGTTAACAAAAAAATGTAATTGTTAAAACATTTCTAGCATGTCTATCTATGGGTCACAGGGTTGATGCTCGACCCACACAGTTTTTCACCACAAAACCAGCTCAAATAATAGTTTCACCATATTAAAACGACCTTAAAATGAATCACTAATCGCATGAAATAAATAATAATCTTTAGAAATTACTTTGTAAAAGCAACAAAATAACTAGGGCTTTACATTAATGATGAAAACTTGGAGAAATGTTGTAGTTAAGTGGGTTGAACTCTTCAGAGAAGTCACAGAGAGTGCACAGAGAGACATTTATTTATTCATATAAAACATAACATTGATTGAATTGTCAATGTGGTCTATATTAAAGGGCACTTCATTTAATATAACAGGCTTTTACAATCTAGTATTGGTGCACAATTTCTACTTGAAATATCAAAGGGATGCAAAAGGGACTCATTTTGTGGAACAACCCATGTAGTGGTAAGAAAAAAGAGGTCCACAAGAGTAATTGTAGACTACAATAACCTCAGCAGCTACAACAGTTGTAAAAGTTATCTGTGATTAATCTCTATCCAGTGTCCTGTGGTGTCTGGTCCTGGTGAGCCACAGTTTTAGCTGAGCCTGAGGATTCTGTACAGCTGATGATTATTCTGAGTTAAACTGAACCCTAACCCAACTCCTGCTCCTCCACACAGGAACCAGCTGACATGATCAAAGTGTTGATGGGGAGCATGTCTGTGATTTGTAGCAGACAGATAGGCAGGAGCAGCCTGGTTACAATAGCACACAAATCAGTGAAGTGGCTATTGTGCAACAAGTTCTCACAGTCTCATGTCAAAATGAGATGTTCATCCATGTTAAATTCGAATGGTTAAGGTAAGAGTTAAGGTTTGGGATAGGCTAATTCCAAAGTGTTTAAGGTTCAGTTTAGGCATTAAGTCCACATTTCTTAAGGTTAGGGTTAAATTAAGGAATTAACTCTGAATTCGTAATGTTAGGCATTAAATCTTAATGGTTAAGGTAAGGGTTAAGGCTTAACAAATTTAAATAAACATTTTATTGCTTCATTTGAACATGCCCATCCAACATTCCCGTCCACGATGTCTGAGCAAATACCAAAACCCCCTTGAAAATCAATTTGTCAATATAATGCGTTGTCATCCCTACTGCCTCTGATCAAGCAGACTCACTAAACAAAAATACAGAGTTTGTAGATGATGTCGGAGTGTTGGCATATGCCTGTCTGTCTGTCTGTCTGGTTTGCTTAATATAAGGAATTTGGTGTATAGCATTTACTTTTACTTGAGTACTTTTTCCACCACTGAACAGTGCCTTGCAAAAGTATTCATCCCCTTGGCGTTATTAAATATTTTGTTGCATTAGAACTTGTAATTTAAATTGAATTTAATTTGGATTTCATGTAATTGACATACACAAAATAGTCCAAATTGGTGAAGTGAAATGAAAAAAATAACTTGTTTAAAAAATATCAAAAAAATAAAAAACGGAAAAGTGGTGTATGAATATCTATTCACCCCCTTTGCTATGAAGCCCCTAAATAAGATCTGGTGCAACCAATTACCTTCAGAAATCACATGATTATTTAAATAAGTCCACCTGTGTGCAAGCTAAGTGTCACATGATCTGTCACATGATCTCAGTATATATACACCTGTTCTGAAAGGCCCCAGAGTCTGCAACACCACAAGGCAAGGGGAACCATGAAGACCAAGGAGCTCTCCAAACAGGTCAGGGACGAAGTTGTGGAGAAGTACAGATGAGGGTTGGGTTATAAAAAAATATCCAAAACTTTGAACATCCCACGGAGCACCATTAAATCCATTATAAAAAAATTGAAAGAATATGGCACCACAACAAACCTGCCAAGAGAGGGCCGCCCACCAAAACTCACGGACCAGGCAAGGAGGGCATTAATCAGAGAGGCAACAAAGAGACCAAAGATAACCCTGAAGGAGCTGCAAAGCTCCACAGCTGAGATTGGAGTATCTGTCCATAGGACCACTTTAAGCTGTACACTCCACAGAGCTGGGCTTTACGGAAGAGTGGCCAGAAAAAAAGCCATTGCTTAAAGAACAAAATGAGCAAACATGTTTGGTGTTCACCAAAAGGCATTGTGGGAGACTCCCCAAACATATGGAAGAAGGTACTCTGGTCAGATGAGACAAAAACACCTCTCATCACCCTGAGAACACTATCCCCACAGTGAAGCATGGTGGTGGCAGCATCATGCTGTGGGGATGTTTTTCATCGGCAGGGACTGGGAAACTGGCCAGAACTGAAGGAAGGATGGATGGTGCTAAATACAGGTAAATGTCTTAAGGGAAACCTGTTTCAGTCTTCCAGAGATTTGAGACTGGGACGGAGGTTCACCTTCCAGCAGGACAATGACCCGAAGCATACTGCTAAAGTAACACTCGATGTCAGGTGCGTTGTAGAAAGTGGACCAAGGCGCAGCGGGTATCGTGCTCATCTTCTTTTATTTATATAGTGAACACTTAAACAAAATAAATCACCATCAACCAACAGTTCCATAAGGACACAAGGACAATACAAAAAACAACTACCCACAAACACAAGAGAAAATAAACCCACTTAAATATGACCTCCAATTAGAAGCAACGACAACCAGCTGCTTCTAATTGGAGGCCGTTCCCAAAACTAACATAGAAATAGAAAAACTAGAAAACCCACATAGAAATAGAAAACATAGAACATACACCAAAAACCCCGAAACACACAAAACAAACACCCCTGCCACGCCCTGACCAAACTACAATAACAAATAACCCCTTTTATTGGTCAGGAAGTGACAGTACCCCCCGCAAAGGTGCAGACCCCGGTGCAGACCCCAAAATTAAAGGGAGGGAAGGGAGGGTGGCTACCGTCACCAATATCTACCGTGCTACACCCCCCCCTCCCCAATCCTCCAACTATGGAGGTGGCTCTGGCTCCAGCCTTAGTCCCCATTCAAACCTGTCCACCCCCGCTGAAGGCTCAGGGCTGTAGCCCACCGCAGAAGGCTCTGGGCTGAGGAGCGACTCTGGGAGCGTCAGACTGGCGGGCGACTCTGGCTGCGCCGGACTGGCGGGCGACTCTGGCTGCGCCAGACTGGAGGGCGACTCTGGCAGCTCCGGACTGGAGGGCGTCGCTGGAGGCCAAGTGCTCACAGCAGGCACTGGCTGTACCCGGTTATGGAGGCGCACTGGAGGGTGAGTGCGGGGAACAGGAACAGGGCGTACTAATGGCAGAGTGCTCACAGCAGGCACTGGCTGTACCGGGTTATGGAGGCGCACTGGAGGGTGAGTGCGGGGAGCAGGAACAGGACGTACTGGACTGGGCTGGCGCACTAGAGGCCTGATGTGTGGGGCTGGCTTTGGAGGCGCCAGACTAGTGGCACGCACCTCAGGGCTAGTGCGAGGAGCAGGAACAGGACGTACTGGACTGGGCAGGCGCACTAGAGGCCTGATGCATGGGGCTGGCTTTGGAGGCACCAGATTGGTGACACGCACCACAAGGCTAGAGCGAGGAGCAGGAACAGGACGTACTGGACTGGGCAGGCACACTAGAGGCCTGATGCGTGGGGCTGGCTTTGAAGGCGCCAGACTGGTGACACGCACCTCAAGGCTAGTGCGAGGAGCAGGAACAGGCCGTACTGGACTGGGCAGGCGCACTAGAGGCCTTTTATATGTTTAAGTTTCTTGGGTTGACCTTCAATTGGAGGCAGCTGTTCCTCGTTGCTTCTAATTCAAGGTCCTATTTAGTAGGGGTGTTTTTCCATGGGATTTGTGGGTAGTTGTCTCCATGTACTGTCAGTGAACCTTACAGGACTGTTTTTCGTTGTTTGTTTAGTATAATTGTTCTTCAATTGTTATTCTTCAGTAAAAGAAGATGAGCATACATATACCCGCTGCATTTTGGTCCACTCACTACGACGCTTATGACACTCGAGTGGTTTAAGGGAAAACATTTAAATGTCTTGGAATGGCCTTGTCAAAGCCCAGACCTCAATCCAATTGAGAATCTGTGGTATGACTCAAGGATTGCTGTACACCAGCGGAACCCATCCAACTTGAAGGAGCTGGAGCAGTTTTGTCTTGAAGAATGGGCAAAATCCCAGTGGCTAGATTTGCCAAGCTTATAAAGACATGCCCCAAGAGACTTGCAGCTGTAATTGCTGCAAAAGGTGGCTCTACAAAGTATTGACTTTGGGGGGGGTGGGGGGGGTGAATAGTTATGCACGTTCAAGTTTTCAGTTTTTTTGTCTTATTTCATGTTTGTTTCACAATAAAAATATTTTGCATCTTCAAAGTGGTAGGCGTGTTGTGTAAATTAAATGATAGAAACCCCCCAAAAAAATCTATTTTAATTCCAGGTTGTAAGGCAACAAAATAGGAAAAATGCCAAGTGGGTGAATACTTTCGCAAGCCACTGTACTTAAGTACATTTAAAACCGGATACTTTTAGTCTTTTACTCAAGTAGTATTTTACTGGGTGACTTTCACTGTTACTTGAGTCATTTTCTATTAAGATATCTTTTCTTTTACTCAAGTATGACAATTGAGTACTTTTTCCACCACTGCTATTGTGTGTGTGTTTGTGTGTTTGCATGAGTTCTTCAGTCTCAGACAATCAGTGTGTCTCTGGTTTGGGGTGAGTCTTTTTGCCTCTATGTCACTTGAAAGGGACTGTGGCTACATGGAGACTGATAGAAAGTGGCAGGACCTTTCCCCTGTTTCCCCTGTAGCTCTGTTCATGGTGGTCTTGTCCTGGAGCAGGATGGCAGCTCTCTGATTCAATTAAAAACACCACCAATCTAGCACACACACACCCACACACACACACACACACTCACACATACACACACAAAGCATTCCACAGTGGTCTTTGTAATTCACAACATCCCTCAGATACAGCTCTCTCTCAGATCCAGTTTCACATTCTTCTGTTCCATACCACTTTAATAATATGCTCTGCACTGAACGACAATGGCATGTCATTTGTCATAAACTGGTATAAATGAGTGGAGGGTTGAAAGTTGTTGTAATGACAGCCATTGACAGGTGTCATGCCAACCCTTATGATGGTCATTTGTCAGTATGTTAGCTCCACAAATCGAATCAGAATGGGAATATTCCATAAACAAGGTCAACTAAAGCAGAGGTCAGAAGAGAGAAAGACCTCAGGTCTCCCCAGTCATAAAGCCAACCGTGTCATAGTGCTTTTCAAATGTTTTTTCAATTCCGCTCCTCTGTTCTGTTCTCCTGAACCCAAACTTTACAACCATAAATACACATGTCACCAGGCCTAGCATGATGAATGACAATACACAGGAGGCTTGATGGGCACTTCACGTTGTCACACACACACAGATCAGTACATTTCAGAGTGCTCCGTATGATGGATGATAATATACAGCAGCTTTGACGATCACTTCCACAGATCACTTGAGCGGTGTAACCCAGCCTTCCGCTGAACCATCTCTGACTAGGCCTGGGTTTCACATTACTGGCATTATACACAGGGAAACAGTTTGTCCAGGGAGCCCGAGCACAGTACGGGCTCTGAGCCAACATGGTGGCCACATAGCTTCCATAACTTCATGGAATGTCTGACCAGGTGAGCTGCTCAGAAATTATCTCTGGTGTCTGACAACGGGAGGGAAGAAGAGAGGGAAAGGGGAAAGAAGGGAAATGGGGTCGGGGTTCAGGGAGCTATATAAGAAGTTGATGAGCTGTACCAATACAGGCAGAGGACAAGTGATATTTTTTACGTGTGTCTGCCGAGTGCGTTCAATGTGCTGGGAGAGTGAGGGTGCAGGGCTGTACCAACTAAGGAACTAGACAGCCCAGATATATGTCATCTATGAGTGTTCAACAACATTCTGTTGGCCAACCATAACAGACCTGGATTCTCAGTCAGAGTGCTTCAGATCTACCTTTCCTCTCTCCCTCTCCTTCTGTCCTCTCTACCTCCATATATTTCTACCTCTCCCAGAGCTACTAAACTGATGGTATCAGAGTTTCACAACACGCCAAATACTGAATGGGCTCACGGACGGATGGACACAAACACACACACAATACTGAGAAATCACACAGTACATGTGTGCCGAGCCATATGACGTGCACCTGTGTAAACGGGCCTAGTATCTGGTGGCTCTGTAGAACAGTGGGTCCTCTCTGCTTCTGAACACTGCTGGAGAAGAGTAGTAGCCATCCCTGATCCCGGCCTGACCTCTGAGCATGGGGTCTGGTATATACACACTACACGCTCTCTGCTGCTGCTGTGCACTGTGGCGCGTGTGTGTGTGTGCGTGTGTGTGTGTGTGTGTGTGTGTGTGTGTGTGTGTGTGTGTGTGTGTGTGTGTGTGTGTGTGTGTGCGTGCGTGCGTGCGTGCGTGCGTGCGTGTGGAGTGCATGTCTGCGTGTTGCGTTTGTGCGTGCATGAGCCCATGCATACGACTCTGTGTGTATATGTGCGTGTGTGTGTGTGTGTTGGTGTGTGCAGGAAAAGTCGTTGGACAGAGGCGGATATTGACCCAGCATTAACATGAGTGAAAATATTTGGACTGTGTGAGGAGACCTTGAGAGGAACTCCTGGACATGGCATAGTAAAACAAACCATCGACAACAACAGTCATTCACACTATCGCTCCCAGACGTTTTGGTAAAGCTTGCTACGTGTTTGTCTAAGAG